>NC_143019.1:144183291-144464003 GCF_055824585.1 Amblyomma mixtum
GCGGCGGCGCGGTGCGGTACAAAGCGTGTCCGCAAACTGAAAGTGGAGGCAAGCGAACATCAAGGCACCCTTGATGTTCCTAGAGTCGCTCGGAAATTTTAGAGTATCGCATTCCTATTCCTCGCGCCGCCGTGCTTACAACGAATACAACCACCGCGGCCCAATGTTGCCAACAGAAATTTTATTAAATGGGAAGGTCTCAGGGAGCTTTGTCTCTCCGAAAGAAAAAAAAACGATAAAACTACACCGAGTATTGTCGCCCAAGGGCGACCACAAGGAATATTATATTAAACGACACAACCACAATTATCACGTGCGGTAGTCCAATGTTTTCTGTACGGTTGCGTTGACTTCCCGCACGCGCACGGCACACACGGCAAAGTCGCACACAGCGCTGCTCTACCACTGACTAGTACAAGAGAAGACCCTCGCACGTACGGCTGCCGATGACGAGATGAATCTTGCTGACTACCACCGTAGGAACTGATGTTCGCACAGTGCCACCAAGTCCACGCATGCGTGCTGAAATAGGTGAGCACGCAGACGCTATAATAGAGGATTCATGGTCCTTTGTGGTCGGCCTTGACAAACTGCCACTCCTCGCTGGCGCACCACTGACTAGTACAAGAGAAGACCCTCGCACGTACGGCTGCCGATGACGAGATGAATCTTGCTGACTACCACCGTAGGAACTGATGTTCGCACAGTGCCACCAAGTCCACGCATGCGTGCTGAAATAGGTGAGCACGCAGACGCTATAAGAGAGGATTCATGGTCCTTTGTGGTCGGCCTTGACAAACTGCCACTCCTCGCTGGCGCACCACTGACTAGTACAAGAGAAGACCCTCGCACGTACGGCTGCCGATGACGAGATGAATCTTGCTGACTACCACCGTAGGAACTGATGTTCGCACAGTGCCACCAAGTCCACGCATGCGTGCTGAAATAGGTGAGCACGCAGACGCTATAATAGAGGATTCATGGTCCTTTTTGGTCGGCCTTGACAAACTGCCACTCCTCGCTGGCGCACCACTGACTAGTACAAGAGAAGACCCTCGCACGTACGGCTGCCGATAACGAGATGAATCTTTGACTACCACCGTAGGAACTGATGTTCGCACAGTGCCACCAAGTCCACGCATGCGTGCTGAAATAGGTGAGCACGCAGACGCTATAATAGAGGATTCATGGTCCTTTGTGGTCGGCCTTGACAAACTGCCACTCCTCGCTGGCGCACCACTGACTAGTACAAGAGAAGACCCTCGCACGTACGGCTGCCGATAACGAGATGAATCTTTGACTACCACCGTAGGAACTGATGTTCGCACAGTGCCACCAAGTCCACGCATGCGTGCTGAAATAGGTGAGCACGCAGACGCTATAATAGAGGATTCATGGTCCTTTGTGGTCGGCCTTGACAAACTGCCACTCCTCGCTGGCGCACCACTGACTAGTACAAGAGAAGACCCTCGCACGTACGGCTGCCGATAACGAGATGAATCTCTGACTACCACCGTAGGAATTGATGTTCGCACAGTGCCACCAAGTCCACGCATGCGTGCTGAAATAGGTGAGCACGCAGACGCTATAATAGAGGATTCATGGTCCTTTGTAGTCGGCCTTGACAAACTGCCACTCCTCGCTGGCGCACCACTGACTAGTACAAGAGAAGACCCTCGCACGTACGGCTGCCGATAACGAGATGAATCTCTGACTACCACCGTAGGAACTGATGTTCGCACAGTGCCACCAAGTCCACGCATGCGTGCTGAAATAGGTGAGCACGCAGACGCTATAATAGAGGATTCATGGTCCTTTGTGGTCGGCCTTGACAAACTGCCACTCCTCGCTGGCGCCACAAAACGAAAACCCCAACACAAGTCAAGATTTTCATGACCATGCCGCGATAGCGATTGTGAGCACACCGAGTCCCGCCAAACAATCGCGACTGAAAGTCGCCAAAATGTCGTAGCTAATAAGCGATGAAAGAGCACATGCTGCTGCGTTTCCACGGCGTCGCACTGCGGGCGCTGAGCGGAGGGCCCCACCTCTCACGCCGCCATGTTGTCCTCCATGGGCAAAACCTGCACGCCTTGCAGCCAGTGAAAGTCCCGTACATCGGGCGATAGGATGTCAGTTCCCGCCACCGCGCCTGCCTTCTTCGTTGGAGCTATTCGTCTGCAGCTTCCACCACAGCAAGGAGCTCGCATACGCGGGAGGCTGGCGCGTCGAAAATGTTTACGTCGAGCAAAGCTGCGGTGAAGGACCCGAACGTCTAGCACATGGGTAGAAACTTGGCTGCTGCAATGCTGTCGAGTCGATAACGTGCCTGATAGCGGACCTGTCCTGTGCTATCACCCGGCTTGCCGCGCACAATGACTGCCGATGCAGGGTCCCGTGGCAGGCCTTTGGAAGGTTCAAACAGTCGCCCATAGGAAAGGTGAGTGGCGCGCCCCTAAGCAATACGCATGCGCATTACGGTTGCGTTAAGTTTGTGCGTGGTTCGCGCCTTGCGATGGCAATCCTTCCGACGAGGAGAGAACGCCACGCCCTTTTCAACTTGTGCCAGACCCCATGAGAACCACCGTGCGCGCCCGGGACACTGAACGTAAATTCTAAAGATAAGACATGCGACCAGTCTGTCAGTAGACTGACCTCCACTCACCAGTTGTCTCTACGTGGGGCGCACCCGCCGAAGTCTGGCACTTCGTGGCAGTGATCGGTTGTCTCAGATACGCGGAATGCGCTTTGGAAGCCAGAGAGCATCACAGGATGTAACGAACCATGTAAGTCACAGGAAAAAAAGCGTTATTAAGAAGACTGAATGACCTGCACCTCCCCCCAGGCAGCTCCAAAACTGTCGACATGCATTGCTACCCAAGCGTCTGTCAAACGAAACTGAATACAGAGGTCCCGCGGTGACCGCGCCCCAGCGTAGCGATGTCTCTGGGAAGACCCGCGAACATCTCGTACGGGGTCAATAACGTCGAAACAGTAGGCCCGCCTTTGCTAACCGCGTGGTTTGCGCCATCAAGCGGTATGGCTGCTGTACTTAGTCAGTACTGCACGTTGCCAATGTCCGAACCTTAAAAAGAAGCTGACTTCCCCCTTCAGCAGTCAATGCGCCCAAAACAGCCGGCGCACCCACGCTAAACAGCGCACTCTGACACAGGCCGGCGGCTAGACCGGCGTGCTCATCCTTAATTGTTCGCCATGAGGCGTAGTTTCTGAGAAAAAAAATCTCAACTCGTCGCTGTCGAAAACCGCAGGACTGCAGCATTGACCAGCAGCGTGGACGCAGTAACTTAGAGTCCGTGCTAATTGTAAGGGTAAATATTCTTAAGAAGATTGCGTACTCTCTAATACGAAAATTGAGCGCAGCTCTGTAGGTGTCTCAGGCTCTGTAGGGTCTTTATGCTTTGCTGGGTCGTCGACACGTCTGGCGGCGAAATTAGTTGATAGTATTGTTAGTTGATTAGTGCAATGCGCAGTGCGCCAAAATGTGTATATTAGTCCAATAGCAGTATCAGACGAAGAATATGAGGATGAGCAATGCACAATGCGAGAGTATGTTGCATTTTAACTCGAGGCGTGTTCGTCTGCGCCAATAGTCTAATGCTCTCATGCAGTGGCCAGCCACGCTGATCTGTTCGCGGCCCGGCGAGTTGGAAACCTAGGCTTGGCAATGTTTATTTTTATTTATTTATGAACGGTTTGGCTCGGCTACACCGACGGCGGTGACACGCATTAACTACGAACGGGCGCTTAAGACAGGTGCTCTAAAACACTTGATAATTCTTTAACATTACTAAACACGAAATACTGTGCGAAAGCACATTTATGCAGGTGGATACCAAAGTCATCTTCTCTGGTCCAGTGGCGTATTTCTTCCAACGAATGGAGTACCATCTCCGTACCACAACGAACGCGTATATAAAGCGCGAAGGAGGTGTCCATGGACGTAGGAAGCCAGCTATGCGTATTTCCTTACGTTTCGTAATTGTCTCGGAGCCTTCACGTTCACATGTGGATTTTGCGGGGCAGGAGGCTCAAAATGCTTTTGGCGCACGGATGGAGTTGTTGAAAATGACGGCCTGTACGCAAAGTGCGAAAGTGTGGCAGCCTAACACGAGGCGTGACCTGTTGCGACTATAGCAGTATGATGTCATGCGGTGCGTCTCCGTGTGTTGGAGACGACGTCGCGGTAAAACCTATTTAATTTTGCAGGTAGCAGAGAGGTTTAACACAAATATCTCGTTTTTCAGGATTGCTAGTGAGCTTGTGCCTTCGCACTAAAAAAAATTACAGCCGATTAAGCTTACTTGGTACGATGAGAAGTATGTGCGGTAGGACGCCGCGTTTCGCTTCGCTTTTGGTTAAAGGTTAGGGCTGCAGGGAAACTCTTGAGGCAATTACAGATCTGCGAAATCGGTAATTGTGAAACTCATTGGTAGCGCACTATGAAAGTTTGTACCGGTTGAGGCACCTCAAGAGAGCACTACAATAGCGATGTGTTCTGCATCCATCGCGCCCGATTGGAGGTTGGTGAAGACGACGTCATGCAATGCACAGCGCGCGCGGAAGAGAGACAGCTTTAATGACTGGAATTGAAAAGAGGTCGGCCAGAAAGATTTCCTGTCCTGCCAGCCTGCGCTGAGGAAAGGGAAGAGAAGAAAGAGGTCCGTGGTGGGTGACTTTGTGTTGAGAAGAGAGATGGCAGTATGCACACGCACATTTGATGGCACCACAACCGCGAGTCGAGCCTCGTGTCAATGTAAAAGCGTGAAAACGCCCCTACCGCCTGGAATGCTTTCGAATTCTGCGGCCAAGCGCCTTGCAGTTAGTCGAACGAGAGTGAGCTGCTGTCTGTACGCTTCAAGGAAGCGGCATACGTTTGGCATTCGTGCGCACATACTCAACAATAGTAAATGCTGTACAGTTTGGATTATGGCCGGAATGAGCCCCTCTTTTCCCTTCCATTCTTTATTCGATTGCCGGATGCAGTGTTTTAGGGCGGATCTAGCCTTCGCGCTGTTGATGTGAGTTTGCTCAATACTGATCATGCAGTTTGTTTCAGGATCGTTTCTGATTTTCATCGTTCCCTTCATTGAACATTTCCTATCAACATCAGCAAAGCGCTTTAGAAATATTGGATGCGCACATTGGATGCGTCTCCTTTCTTGTGGTTGTCTCATGTGCGCATCCAATATTTCTAAAGCAATATGAACCAACTTGCCCAACAACGCATCCTGCTCAACAAAGCGATTGCTTCACTTCAGTGTCCACAACACCATCGATGACCGTATCGAGACACGCTTCATGGCTCAAGTCGTCCGACTGGCAACCACGCAGATAGGAAGAAGGGCCCTCAGTAACATCAATACTGAGTGCACCCTCAACCTCCTTAATAAAGAAGCCATCCCTAGCACCTCGAGAGGATGCTTGAAAGCTACTCCCCTTCCAGGAAACATGAATCCGACGTCCGACCAGGCCCGAACACAAAAAAAGAGCAAAGGGAATTGAAAGCAGTATGCAATGCCAGAAGACATCCTACGCCGGTGCCACGGGAACCGGAGTCACAGTGGCGGTTGTCCACAATGGGCAGACGGTAGATGGACTTACAGCAGTCAGCTACGATACGACAGCAGAAAAGGTGGCAATAGCTCTCGCGTCCTCATATCCCGCTTTCAAATACGTACTCACGGACTCAAAAATAGAATACCGAAACTTCACTCAGGGTAGTGTTGCCCCGCTTACTTCCTTGATCCTCCAAACCTGGCAAGCCTACGCTGACGTCAAAGAGTTGACGTGGTGCCTGGACATCAGGGTGTAGAGGCACACAACTCAGCCAGAGCTTTTTACCCCCGGGGCGAGAGATGTACCTCGGAATGCGATCAGTTCTATCCACTCACAGCATACAGCGAGATACTGCAACATCCCAGATTAGAGAAGTAGGCATATCCTCCCTTTACAAACAAAAAACCTAAGCAAACACTAGGAGATTAGATCCGCAGACTACAGACGGAGACATTCCACACCATAAACTGAGATTCAAACGAATGAAACTCCAGATTTTGCAGAGAGAAGGAGGACCTGTACCGTATGGTATAGGGCTGTCAAGAAAACCAAGTCACTGATGTTAAAACACAGCGAACGCAGGATGGGTGGGAGGCGGCACAGTCTAGCTCGGAAGAAGGCCATCAACATCAAATTATCGAACGAGCAAGGGCAGCTCCAAACGCCAATGGAGTCCCGGACTAAATACACCACCCTCCTCTTCTTTACCTTCTTCCTGTACTACAATAAATATTTTGATCATCAATGGTATTCTTCATTCCTAAAGGAAAAACAGGTGCTAACTGCTGTGCACCAAGCGTGATCATGTTAGAGGAGCGGAGTGCGATTACATCTGAATGATTTCTTTCATTACAGCATATGCGAGCACAACACGCGTTCTTTATATTTTCAGGATATTTTTCTAGTGTTTGTCTTACTCAGCATCGGTGAGCCGCCCACTTAGCGTGTGAAATGCACTGTAGCTCGTATGCAAGCCTTCAAAGTTCCAGTGCTTCAAGCCACTATCGGGTCTTGCAAAAACACCGTCCCAGAAGAGTAAACTGTTTTTGCCAACGTCTCATCAGGGATCCTCTGTAACTCTGCTGAAATCTGCTCAGTAGACATTTCTACGAAGTGCACTGATTGGCTTGTCGGTCATTCTTGGTACAGGAGGCTTTCGACAACACACTTTCGGATGTCATAATGCCACTAGTTTGGCTTCTGGAGAGATGTAACCAGAGGGGATCTTTGAAGTAGCGTTCTGTAGAGACTAAAGAGACGACCCTCCGATGAACTCGTCTTGCCCCTTTAAGTGCTACTCCTCATGCTCTTTCGTTGCCTCACAGTAGTTGCGCGCGCATCCAAAAGTGTCCACCTTCAATCACACACACCGAGCTGGTTTTTAGGTCGTAACAGTACAAATAACTTTTGATGGCGGAGTTGGAAAAATAGTGTGTGTGGTTTGAGTGCATCATAGCTTACTAAATTAAATTTGCTAGCTGTTAAGAAATGGCGATTAAATTTATCGGCCTGATCCTTAACACTAACTGTACCTGCACTTATATTCGTTTATATGGGAATGCAAGTTTGATAAATCGTAATAAATGTTTCCATACACGCAATGTCTTATGGGGGTTGTAGCAAATATCAGCGAACTTGTTTGTAAAAGGCCGTGCGTGATAGTTATACATCGACCACAACTTTATTTCTAACACACTTTTATTCCTTCAGTGTAAAATTATCAGAACGATGATTTCACAAATATGGCAAGACCATCACCGCTGTGAATAACACGACTCCAAAATTAGGAAGCATACCCTTTCAAACTGCGCAGATGTTCATCAGATAATAGCCATGTTTCTACTAAACATACCAGCGTGAATGTGTTGTCTAGATAATCACGAAGGTTATGGGTACTGCGGATATTAAAGTGTACTAATGACAATAGTGACGAATTTGCTTTTAACAGTGTTTTTTCTGATGACATGAGAAAACAATCTACAAAGCCATGGTTTAAGGAAAAAGCTACAAAAGAAAGCAGAAAGAAAAAGATAGAACTCTCTATGTGATGACGGGCAGGTCGTCCTTCCGTGCTATTCGCAAAACATGACTACCGTTCGTCTCTCTGTTGTTGATAATGCAGTTATCCACCCAAATAAATTGATATCCGTTTGACTCCCCCGTTTGAAACGCGTAGCTTTGCCGCGGCCCCGGTGGCCGCAGTTGATAATTTTTGGGGACACTCAAAGCCGTAGGTTCGGCGAGCGAGGCACTCGGAAGGCTCGAGGCACTGTCGGAAATTTACAGTTCAGGAAAAAAGGGAGGTCCAGAAGCATCCATCCCTGAAAACGGCAGTGCTATGCAGTCTTACGAGAGCCCGGTACAAGCAGTAGTGGTATGAGACTTATTGGTAAAAAATGTGGTAGGGTTTCAACGTAGTTCTACCGAGCACACGTTTAAAAGCACGTCGTCAGACAAGTTGCCTCATGGTTTTGCTTTCCTGGATCATCGCGACGTCTTACCACGATACTAGGTCGATAACACCGAAGAGTGGTTTAGTGGGACTTGGGAAGCACCGGCGCCGAACATTCCTGCCCATGAAATATCACAACGCGGTAATGACACGTGCATTAGCACACCATCCATTTATCTAATGGAAAAAGAAAGAAACTTTCTAAGACGCACTTAATGTTTGTAAACAGTTTCATGACCGGTGGCTATTCCACGCCTTTTCATCTCTTTTTCTTTTTCTTTTGTCGGTTTTTTCTAGTTTATCACAGTTTTGTCATTCTTTCAAGTTTGCGCATGCGCGTCTTTGCTCGAGAAGGGATGTGTCTTTCGTTTATCGATTTCATTCAGTTGTAAGTTGTAGCCCCGTCCTGTCCTCATCTTTCTGTGTCCTGTTTTAAACGCTACGTTTGTTCGTTCAGATTCCTCATGTTCGCCCGAAAGTACGAAGTGATGCCCGTAATGCTTATAAATAACCGCCATCGCAATAACAAAAAAAAATAACGAAGTTATTGTTTTGAAGCTTCTAGCTACATTTAAAAAAACATTTTTGCACGATAATTGTTTTTTTTTTCGTAAATAACTTATAACTGCGCCAATATGGAAGGCACCCCTGCGCCCGCGGTATCATTTCTGTTTCTGTGCCTCTATCCCTTACTATTCGGTACGTCGAACCTTTTATTAAATTCATGAATTGTGAGTAGCACAAAAAGCGCATTTGTAACTTCAGATACTTCAGCAGTCATATCGACAGTCATAACTTTTGAAGGCATTTGTAAATCGTGTTCATAGCTATTTCTAAAATTTAAGGAAAAATCAGCTATAGGTCTGGCTCGCCATGTGATTTAACAGGAACTCTTCCAGAGCAACGCTGCATAGCTCGAGCCAACGCACATGCCAACCTTGGGCTTACACTTTCCCACGAAAATGCGGGGCAGAAAAATTGAGGCTAAAACTTTGGAGATCCAAAAATGAGTCTGAATGCACGCCAGAGCAGATGTGGACCGGAACCATACAAGTGACGTGAACGAGCTCAGCGATGGTAATAAACAATCCTTCATTCAGCAATGAATAAACTAGCCCTTCCACAAGAACAGGCCGCGCAAAATTAATATTTACACCCCTAGCTTCCAATGTTTCTGCGGAGCAGTCCCAGCCGCAACTTTGAATGGGTCGTCTCGTCTTTTGACTTTAGTTGACATCTCTCAAGATGCATTCTTCAGCTTCAGTTTTCTACTACGGTTATGCTGAACTGGCCTTCATCTCTATAGGTGGTTGTGTGCTCTCCACAAATGAGTATTTTATTCAGCTCTGCGTGGTGAAACGTTGAGTGGCCTAGCATAATTTACCAACGTCACCAGCCGAGCTACGTTCTATAATTAGGGCATCTGTTATGCTTGGATGTTTCCTTTGTATAACTCTCGAGTTTTAGTTCTACCATCATATATGTTCTTGCAAGAAATTGCTTGTTCAGAAGAAAAACGGTGTCCATTTCGGTGCAGCGGCGCACCACTAGTTCTTGAAATCTTATCTCATTTTTTTTTTAAATCTCACATTTCGGGAAATAGTCTGACACAAGGGTAGTGCGTTAATAGCTTTAAACCACATATCACTACGACTTATTTGTACTAGGGGATGTGATTTTAGAATGTTTCTCTACATGCTTATATTGCCATTATATTGGAGGAAGCGGTTTTCTGTTTTAATTTCAGAACTTGTTGCAATAGTTTTGCTCAACAAGTTTGATGAATCAAAAAAAGACACGTTCTTGGCTAATACATTGCTGTCATTGTTTTGACATCAGACTGCACACTTCCTCATGTCTCATTCCTTTCGCGCTGTTAGCCATACCGTCGTAATTTCAGGTCACCATGTTTAGGACAAATACGAATATTTAATATAGGCACAGCTGAGTTACTGAATGCTGGGACACATTGTAAGCCTTTTGGTTAGACAACCACTGGTTAGGACTTGGCTTCTTTGATTCGACTCTAAAGTCAACGAAGGCCACATTCCGTTGATTTCAATCACTTCCTATTCAGAGCTAAACACTGCCTGAAATTCTGGATGGTCACGTGTTCTCTTGTAAAATATTTGCAGGTACCTAAAGAAGATCGGGCATGAATTTACCAACGCGGGAAAGCAGCTGCGTGTCTTTTTTCCTTTATGTGGAAAGATGCAGGAGATGAAATGGTACGAAAGCACTATAAAATTTCATTCCTACGTGTACCGTGGTACAGTGAGGGTACGATTGTGATAAGCGCATATTGGTTTACAGGTTCTACGAGCATGGTCACCAAGTTGTTGGAGTTGAAATCGCCGAAAAGCCTCTGCGCGATTTCTTCTACGAGAACAACCTCCCTATGGTCGAAAGCCCCTCTTCGGACACCGAATGGAAGAATTTCCAGGTCATTCAAATTTTTGTTCTTGCCGTGTTCCGACAATGGAGGTTGCTGCATCTTCAGTGCCGTACGCGTCTTAGCCATATGAAAAGGCGAGGTAGCCGGCTGCAGTAACTCTTAGCTGGATGTAGCTAAGCGACTGTCGGCGTTGCAGTTTGGGAAAATCGCCGCTACAATGTAAAAAACAGCTGATGAGAATAACATGTAGGTCTTCAAGTTTTATTTTCAAAGTCTATTGTCAGAACTGTGTTTTGAGTAGAAACTCCTGCAGAAGTCAGTATAAAAGTCATCTTTCTGGTTACACGTGAAAACAACCTAGCACCAACGTACGCAAAAAAAATTGGGAGAAACTGGCGCCGCGCGTTCGTGGCATGCGTTTTCCCGTTTTTGACATTCGCGTTAGCGCTAAATCATCATAAAAGTCATATTGTAGCTGAACCTACTTGGAATAATTTTGAGATATGCAAAATTCAGACGGTAATGCCTCTTTAGCGAAGAAATCTTTGGCATAATTCAGCGTAGCAGTATTACTTGCAAAAACGGGTTACAAACATCTTGCAATAGCAACCTGGGCATTGCGTCTTGCGAAAGGAAGCTCTTCATTGACACCTGGAAATAAATTTAAGCGTCGAACGAGAAAAAAGCTCTCTGTCTAATGGCCAAAGTGTCTCTTTCATCTCCGCATTTATGCTAGGGGTTTTCACGTGCTGGACAGAAAAGTCTAAACGAGTGAGCACCGTGCCATTCCTGGGCGGAGTCCTTGGCACGAAATACCAGCTATCTGATCCTTCGAGCCGCAAAGAAAAATTTTGATGGCAGATCACGCTAGGAAACGACGCCACGAAACCAACCTTCATTTTCTGATCCCTCTTTTCAAACTTTTATGGAAGTCCATAAACACCCAGCTTAAAATTTTCAGGGACGCTAGAAAAATAACAGCCAAGAGGCGGTGAGAGCAAGGGGACTTGCGCGGTTCTGAAGGCGGGCGCTTCAGCGTGACCATAACATATCAGTACTAGAAGCGCAGAGCCCAGTTAACCAGTGCTTTTGGAACATTTTTTAAGACTGCTTATTTATTTATTTCAGTACCCTCAGGGCCCGAAGGCATTACAGAGGGGAGTGGGGTACAATAGACAAAATGACAAAAGAACAGCAGTCACAAGTAACACAAAATGTGAACAAAAATATGGCTCGCGCAAATCAGTAGGTTACAGCAAATACAATGAAACGAATTAACAGTCATTTAACACGAAATTATGAGCAAAGAATAAAAGTAAGCATACCACGCAAACAAAGAAAAACACGAGGAAGTTGTTGAAAATGGCAGGAAAACGCTGGTGCACACATTCTGTCATGCCCTTAAACAGCAGAAATTGTGAAGGGGGAAAAACAAACAAAAAAAAACACCAGGTCTGTTTGAACTACCACATAAGCTGAAAAGAATAAACGGCAGGGCGCAAGAATTACATGTAATATGTTACCATCAAGTTAGTTAAAGCCGATTTAAACACAGAATGGTCACTTATTTCGACGACCAATCGGGGAAGGTGATTCCATTGTGCCGATGTGCTGGGGATGAATGAGTTGTAAAAGTGGTTTGTTTGGCATGAAAGAATACCAGATTTATGACGATGATCGATCCGAGCTGAAACGTAGGAAGGTGGCGTTATAAATTTTCTCTTAAGGATGGGGTTATCGTAGTAAATCTTTTGTAATAGACAAAGGCGGGATATATTTTTACGTTGCGACAGTAGTGGGAGTGATAAGCTTGATTTCATGGCACTGACGCTAAGTTACGGTGATAATTTGAGAGAATGAAACGGGCCGCAGGGTTCTGTATATATTAGAGTTGGTATATTAGTGTCTCTTGATAGGGGTCCCAGATAGATGCAGAATATTCTAGTTTACTACGAACCAACGACTTGTAGAGAAGCAGTGTTACGGAGCTAGAAGAAAGATTAAAGTTACGGCGTATGTAGCCCAGCATGCGGTTAGCGTTATTGCTTACATGGTCTATGTGTACTTTCCTAGAAAGATTATGGGAAATGAAGACACCTAAATATTTATAAAAAGCCACAGACTCAAGGCTGAAATTATTAAGACGATATGAAGGCAATGTGGTGTTACGACGAGAAACCCGCATGTACTTGCACTTTTATATGTTTAGTTCCATGTTCCATTTGTTAGTCCATTCAAGATCATGATCAATATCCGATTGAAGAAGAGCTATATCATAGTCACTGTTAATTTCATGGTATATGACGCAGTCATCAGCAAAAAGATTTATTGCTCGTGCTCGTCTACTGTTCAGTAGACGAGCATGGTATTCTAACTCCAGTTTTGAAAATCATCTGCAGGCTATTGGGCTATACCAAACTCACAAAGGCACGGCCAGTAACTTCTATTTCTTCAAACAACTGACAACTTCCAGAATTGCAGGAAAGCTGATTTACAGGATGATTTCTTCCAACCAAAAACTGTTGTCCCTAGACCGCGTTTTCACTTTTTCATTTCCATCTCTGCTCACTGAAGGGGTTAGCACGAAGGGAGGCGGGTGAGTCGCCCTCCACTATATCTTTCTTCGAAAAGGTAAGGAGAGGTGCCCCCTAGTCTGCGTAAACTCGAAGCCCCAACACGCACCACCACCTTTCGAGATAGAGTGTAAAGGGAAGTTGTTGAGAGGCTACAATGATGGATTCCCTTGGAGAGCACCTCTCCCGACCCGCTCCTCGTGTTCGCGCCCATGCAGATAAAATGGCATCTCCGGTTTCCATTTTCAGAAGATGTGATATTGACGTCTGCAAGTGAGGGTATTTGGTTGCAAAATAGTATAGGGCGCGTGTTGTTCTGCGAGTTGACAATTCACGCGCGGACAAAGATAGCGTTGAGCATTAATACGTTTTGGGGCGTGCACTGAGTATCAAGATGATGAGGCGGTCGCCATTCTTTCCACAGACTCCGGACGGCCTACTCACTCTGCACTGCACCGACATATTTGCTTTTCTCAGGTGAGATATCGGACATCTTCTTACCAGCTCATGCAGTGGTAGCGTGCGATGGTGGTAGTAGTGGTGTTAAGTGGCAGTCCATTTGCTTTTACAGCTTATATTATAATGCACACACAAACCCAGCACACACAAACTCCCCTCACAATAGCTCCAAAATAACCTATCAGCACTTTGGTAATTTCCCGAGGATGTGCTCATCTTACCCGAACACATCCAAAAAACGGATCCCACAACCAGCATTTTCCATTAAGTCGTGTTCCCTAGAGAAAGGCGCGAAAGATTGCTTCCTAAATTCTCGGCTTTTGTTTGACGGAGTTCTTTCTTTTTGTTGCACAGCACGACGTCGTCATATCGGTCACTTATGCAATATTTCATGCTCCGTGGAAAACTACACCGCAAGATTTCTAGCTTTTCTTGACGTATGTAATATCCTGATATGAACACATAGAGCAGACTTTTGTATAATCAATTTAGTACGCAATATACGTACTACCACACCATCGGCATATAAGGTTTGCCACTTTTTCTCGACTTCAGGCACAACTGAAAAATGAAGAAGGAAAAACAACGCACACCGAATGCTGAGGCTTTTTAAGAAACGTTCTAACGACTACAAAAGCTTATGTACAAAACAACAAACGAAGCAACATGGGAGACCGAAAGAAAAGACAGAATGGGCGCACGCTGCAAATAAGCGGGTTCAGATCAAGAATTTTCTACAAGTTTAAACCCGCCTCTAGCCTATTTTGTAGTCCCCTCATCCTTTTTATGCCCCTCGAGACCACCTCTCTCCATGTTGTATGTCATATGCTAATAACCAGCTGAAACTACCACCTTATTTTCCCCCACACGCGTAGAGACTCCCAGAGTCTCTCAGAAAGTCTCAGCGATGTTATCAAAACCGAGAAAAAGAAAGAAAAAACAGGTTTTGGTTCTGCTGGCTGAAAATGAAAGACAAAAGGTGCTGGTTGAAGACGTAAACGGAAACGCAGGGATGAAGGCGCTGCGGTGGCTCACTGGTTATGACCCTCAGCTGCTGACGTGAAAGACGCGGGTTCGATCCTGGCTTCAGTGGTCGCATTTAGATGGAGGCAGAATTCTAGAGGCCCGTGCACTGTACGATGTTAGTGCACGTCAGAGAATCCCAAGTGGTCGAAATTTCTGCAGCCCTTCACTGCGGCATCTCTCATAGCATGACTCTCTTTGGGACGTTAAACTCACATGAACAAACAGACACACAAACCCAGGGATGAGATAGAACAATGAAGGAGGTGCAGTTATGAATTCTACACAGCCAATTGTCCTGCGCCTTCTCGCATCACAGCGTGCGCTCGCACATTCGGCTTAAGCCCGGAATAGATGCGACGTTTTTTTTCCGACTTGATTCGCACGGCAGAAATCCCCGCGACAGCGCGACGCCCGGCTGGAGATGCACGGGGCGTAGAAGCGGCGGCGCGCAGCCGCGTATCCCTCGACGTGAAAGCAATTGTGATCAACAAGTGGCAAATACCACTGACCATTGAGGTCTGTGAGAGCAGCGACGCTGATCCATTGGTTAAAATCACGAAAGTGTTCACTTCGACATCGATGTAGTTATTTTAGAACGCGTGCATAAGTATCTATAAGAATTTGCGTGCTCGAAGGCATGCCTTTGGGCGCCCGCTCAGCCGCGGACACCGATTCAGATCCACCGATTCCGAGGCATTCCGATCCAAGATTCGGCCGTGCTCAGCAAGAAAAAGCGACATTTCATGTTGATGAAGCGTTTATTTTCACGACAATGACATTTCCGTGCCAAAATCACTGCGTAGCTCGTCGGCAACGGCGGCCTTGTTGGCGGCGGCAGGCACAGGCAGCAAAACCGCAAAAGTGCGCTTTCTGGGCTGCTATTGGCTCTCTGCAGCAGCTGCTTCCGCTCTCACCGGACGCCGCGCGCCAATGGGCGCATTTGTTTTTCCAGTCCCGGACTACTTGCTGACAGGTCTCGGCTTCCGCTCTGACCGGAAACAGCCTCATGGTCACATGACCTACTTGCCATAGGCTGCTTGCGGACTCGCCGCCAAAGCCGGGCTCCTCCTCGGGTATCGTACCAGGACGCTGTCATCTAAAGCAGACGACGCAAGCCATGGCCACCACGACGCCGAAGCAACGCCCTGCGCTCGATCATGATGCTGAGTCGATTTGAAGACCGCACTGTCAGCTTAGCGTAGGTACATTACAGAACTCAGCTTCGGAGGTATGCTCGCCGCTACTGCTCACGCCGAAGTTTGCGCAAAGTAGCCCAACTCGTTGCGGATAGGCAGATAGACTAAAGCTTTCGCAAAAAATGTTGACAGCAAGCGCTACAGCTGCTCCTGTATACGAGTGGTTCACCTGCGATGCTTTCAGGTAAGCGCGCAGACAGCTTGTCGCACAACAAGCGAACAAGAACCTCTTCACGACCCGAGCAAACAATACGCGCTCGCAGCTCCGAATGCGCGTCCGTGTGCGGTGTATTTCAAGAAAATAGAACGAAGATGCATAAACAAAGTCGTACGATGGCTCAGAGAGCAGCTACGGACCTCATGTGAAGGTTTAACGCACAATATCGTCGTCCAGGAACACGAAAAGTACGCAAAATGCACACAGAGTATAACTCAATATGGCTGGCAGCGCGGCGTGCAGCAGTCGTCTCCTGCCTCCCCGCAGCCCCAAGTAGCCCGCGAACTGCCATAGGCGAAAAACGAACGCTTTGCTATGGCGATGCAGGCAGGTGGGCGGAAGTTTCGGGCTGCCCGAGAAAAACAAATACCGGACTCAAGTCCGCAAGTAGTCCCGGACAATCCGGGACTGAAAAACAAATGCAGCCAATATCTGATGGGCCCAGATCGGCGGCGGCGGGCGTTTTTCTTGACGCCGGCCGTCGAGTGCGCGCCGTCGGGCGAAAATCGCCGACTTGCCGCCTTAAAACATCCGATGTATTCCGGCCTTTACACCCTTGTAACGATCCTGTGAGTTTTATTTACTTACGTTCGGTTGGGAGGATAAGGCTTTGTTTGGATGCTGAGGAGGAAGAGGCAGCCTTCAGGTAGAGGCCGGGACGTGCAGCCAGGACGCCGCGCCAACGGCAGAGTCCGGCGTGGCAAACAAGGTCAATGGATGACTAATCCTGGGTATTGGAGTTGATCTGGCAGGCCATAGTTCACCTAGGACACACATGGAGTGCTGTGGGTGGGACGGTCAGGAGTGATGCGGTCACATCACAAATTATACCGCCGCGACAGTACTGCAACAGCGAAGCAGGTATAGCACTCGCAACAAGAATGGGGAATGCGGTGGCTCTGCGAAGGTGCCTTCCAGTGATGAACGCAGTGAATGGTAGCCAGCAACAGCAGATTGCAATCGTAGCATGCGCTGAAGAACGTCGAAGTAAGTGCTAGGAGCCGTCTACTACCATGAGCTCCACCGCCGGGATTGAACCCTGGAACAGCGGAATGTCGGACTAGGGCCATGAAGCTACGCAAAGCAGCTGTGATGTGCCACTACTGCGTGAGTCCTGATTAGAAAGATGTGGATACGTCAGGGCGCACTGGAAACCTTTGTGTATCCTGCGAAGTCCACTACAGCCCAGAGATGAGAGGAAGGAGCGCCGGGCGCTGAGACTTGAGCGCGAAAGTCCGGGGGGTGTAAACCCCCCGTCAAAAGTATACAGCCCAAGGGGTTTGATTGTGAGGCCTGCAGCATGGCTCGTTATGCACCCTCAGCAACCGTGATCTCTCGAAAGAGGAAAGGCATTGCGTCTTCAATCCTCCCACGGTTTGGACTGCTTGATGCGCCAGGGAGACCATGCTAAACAGCTTCGAAGTAAACCCCTTGGGCTGTACATCTGCAGGGTGAGCACGAGGGGTTCCACCCAGCTAGGAAGTCGGGCGAGAGACAGGAGGCCATTGCTGCACCTCTTCTAGATGGACTGCAGACAGACAAAGATGCCTGCAGTGAACTGTGCTGAAATCTAGCGGGTAGAGGGAAACCATTAAAAACTACAGAGAATGTTTACCACGTTCCAGTCTTGTGTTCAGGAAAGTAAAAATAGCGCTAAATTCGACACAAACGACACAGAAAGACGGACAGGACGGGCGCTGTCCTGTCCGTCTTTCTGTGTGGTTTGCGTCGGATTTAGCGCTGTTTTTACTTTCCTGGACACAATGTCACACCAACTAGCCCCGCAAAAGGTATTGTTAAGCGTTCCAGTCAGCACGAAAACACAGATTTTTGTTAGGTTGAAGATGAGGGCATCGCCACGGGATGGAGCGCTCGAGCTAGGCCAGCTGCGGACACTAAAGAGACGATTTTGTTCGGGTCCGAACCACCGGATTATTGCCACATTAATGATATTCTAGTCGAAATGAAGAGGAAGAAATCATCTTGGGCAGGGCATGCTATGCGAAGGCAAGATAACCACCCATTCTTAACTATAATGGAGTGGATTCCAAGACAAGGGAAGCGTCGCAAGGGGTGGCAGAAAGCAAGGTGGGCGGATGAGATTAAGAAGTTTGCGGGGATAAGGTACCCGCAGCTGCCAAAGGACAGGCTTAATTGAAGGGACATGAGAGAGGCCTTTGCCCTGCAGCTGGCGTAGTCAGGCTGATGAAGATGATGAGAAGGCGACTAAGAGCGGCCAGTGCCACGGGAAGGAGCGATCGCGCAAGGCGAACAGGCAACGCGAACAGACAACGAAGATTTCTCTCGGGGTTGGTACTCATCGGAATATTGCTTACGCACTAAAAGACGCAGGGGGAGATGCTTGCGACCCCCGTTTTCGCTTGTGCGATGCAAAGGCAGTCTGCTGCCGCCAGCCTGCGGCAGGGTTGCGACATCCCACGATCGATAGATGGCCGTGAGCCGTGCGTCGGGAGAGGTGAGAGGCTAACCACTCCATTCCACTGTTCGAACGAAACTATTTATGAATTTGGAACTCGAAAAGCCCCAGAGCAAAATCTTCCCACCCCGCAGCTTGTGGCGTTAGGGTGAAACAGAATACATGGAGCTGCCATTTTTTTTTCCGTGCTCAAAATCATTAGTTCTGGGAAGTTACCGAGTCATCTTTCTGGGAAGAAAATAGGCTGTTTCATTTTTTAGAGCGCAGCTCATAGCCGTCAGCTCCTGCAGTCCAGCATCGTAGCAGTCGTACTCATTGGCGTTGACAGCGTAGTCGTCGATCGTCGGCGTGACCGGTTGCTCAACTACCAGAGCGAAACGCCACGTGGAAGGTGGCTGCCATGGGAAGATCTCGTAGCGCACCTAGCAGTGTAAAAAATTATGAGGTGCACTTAAGTCTCCTTACGTGCGGAAATGCGAAAGTTCAACGTGGTCCGTCATCTGAACTTCGTCTTGGGGCAAGGCTAATTGGCCGAGCTGGCGCCCGCTGCGTTAGGGCCAACGCCGTACATTGCGAGGGGGGCTTTCAGTCGGTGTTACGAGCGGGCGCTACGACACGCTAAAGGAAGTAAATTTACCGAAAACCTACTTTTCTACTCGCTTGATTGCGATATCTGTAATTTATCTGCTCATAATTAGTCATGTATGCCTCAGTACCCATCTCGAAGATATGTTTCTAAGACAACTCTGCAGTCACTAGACGCGCCTTAATTCAGCAGCAAACGTAGAGCAGGTAGAAAGGGGAATACCCGGCCACTTCATGCTTCGCTCTGTTGCTTGCGTCGATGACGAATGGCAACATGGCAACCCAGTTCCGGTCATCCGATGCAACATGAATAGACGGCATGATGGTGAGGGCGCGGTTTGTACACTGTGTAAGACCTTTGGTGTGGGGGTCGTAAGGCGTTGAGTGGCAGTAGCTTGAGCTGCACAGTAGAAGTAGCTCTTCTACGACGTCAGAATTAAATTGCCTGCCACAGTCGCTGATGATAACACGGGGCGCACCATGAAGAAAAATAATAGACTTCAGCATAAAAGACAATATTTCATTTGCCTTGGCTGATACAAGCGCTGTAGTTTCCGCGTGTCGCTTGAAATAATCTACAGAGGCTATAACCCAGCGGCACCCTTCGGAAGATGATTTAAAACTGCGCAAGGAACGGGACGAAACACGAAGGAAGAAGACACAGACAGCGCCCGTGTCTGTGTCTTCTTCCTTCGTGTTTCGTCCCGTTCCTTGCGCTGTTTTAATTCATCATGCATTATCAACTAGCCCGGCATCTTGCACTTCTGACCTTCGGAAGACTTTGTAAAGGGTCCGAGAAGGTCGACGCCAACTTTTTCAAAAGGCGTGCATGGAGGCTTGAGCGACTGTAGAAGGCCTGCGGGAGGAGTTGTGCGAGTCTTTAGACGTTGACATTCGTCCCAGCCTGGGGCGTATTTTTTAGTTTCCTTATAGAGATTTGGCCAGTAGGAGCACTGACGAAGTCTGTGCAGTGTACGGGAGAAGCCAAGGTGACCCGACGTCATGTCGCGCATGGCGGGCAGCACATTATTGCGGAGATGTTGTGCGACAACCAGAAGCATGCAAGGATCATCGACCAAATAGTTCTTGCACAGGATTCCGTCTTGAACGAAGAATGCCGTAGACCGTACTCCCGTTTGGGCCGCAGCAAGAAAAGGTTGCAATGCGTGGTCGTTTTGTTGCTCGCGCCGAAAGGTCTTTCTATTTTGGAACAGTGGGTGGAGTGAAGCCAAACACTCATCACAGTGCTCCTTCCCGCTAAATGTAGGTGGCAACGGATGGCGCTACAAGCAGTCGGCATTGCTGTGGCTCTACCACGTTTGTAGGCGACAGAAAAGTCGTACTCCTGCAGGCGCAGAGCCCAACGCGGCAATCGACCAGGCGGATCGAGCCGGCCTCTGAGCCAGCATAGAGAATGATGGTCGGTAACGATCGTAAACGGACATCCACACATGTGCGGACGAAACTGGGGGACCGCAAAGACGGCAGCCAAACATTCCAATTCAGTTACAGTGCAATTGCTCTCGGAGTTCGATAATGTGCTACTGGCATGCGCATCAACGTGTTCAGGGCCAGTGTGAATCAGGACTAGCACCGCCCTAAGGCCGACGCCGCTGGCATCAGTGTGTCTCTCTGTGGCAGTCGTAGGATCAAAGTGGCACAAAAGAGGTGCAGAGGTCAGAGCAAATTTCAGCTGGTTTAAAAATGAATCACACTCGGGGGTCCACGTGAACTGCGAGCCCTTGTGCTGAAGAGAATTCAATAAGTGTGCAAGGTGCGCAAAACGAGAAATAAAGTGGCTGAAATATGAAGAAAATCATAGGAAACCCTGAAGGACTTTTAGGGTTTGTGGTTTCCCAAAATCCTGAACTGCGGGAATCTTCTGCGGATCTCACTTGATTGCGTCCTTATCCACGAGAACTCACAGAACCACATTCTGCCACTCGCCTAATAGACACTTCTTGGAACTTAAAATGAGTCCAGCGTTGCTCATGGAGCTGACCGATACCAAAGAGTTCATTGTAATCTTTAATGTTTTTACCAAAGATTACGACCTCATCCAAATAGCTCATGAAGATGTCCTATTTTATTCTATGGAGGTTCGCATCCATGAAACACTCGAAGGTCGCAGCCACATTACACATGGCGAACGGAATTACATTGAATTCGAGAGGCCGTCGGGAGGCATGAAGGCGGTTTTCTCATGGTGTAATGGATCCATCAGTATTTCCCCATACCCAGGTCAGAGAACAACCGACGAGAAGTGTGACGCCCAGTGCAGTCAACAGCGTCATAAATGCGAGGTAATGGGCACACTTCCTCCTCTGTGGCCGCAATCAAGCGATGATTATCGACGCAAAATCCCCGTGAGTTGTCTTTCTTCTTTGCTAGTATTATGGGCGCGGCCCATTGCAAGACTCGAATGAGGCCCTTCTGGCGCATCTCTTGGACCGGATCGTGAATGATCTTGCGCTCGGCCGCAGAGACAAGGCGATCAGGTTTCTGGCGAATGAAACTGGCATTCTCTGAATAAATTTTATGTTGCATGCGAGAGCCTTGCAAAACGGAAGCAGCTCCCCCCAGGCAAATTCGAACACGTGGATATGAAGAACGAGAACGTGCTGCAATGCACGCCTCTCGGTACAGTAGAGCGACTTTTTAGTCATTCGTTGCAACTGAGCAGAATAGTCAGGCGTCACGGATGTGGTTCGGGGACAGTCATAAACGGCCTGGACAGTATCGGTATTATATTCGTGCTGGAGACGACTTGCTTGTGCCGAAGGATTCGCTACCCACACGTGCGTGCAACCTTCCGCTGAGTCCATGACGGCATATGAGACCAATGCATTATTCTTCAACACATTGGGTATGTCCAGTTCAGTTACAATCAGGCAACGCCATATAGAATTCCGCTAGATTGCACGAGGACGAAAGCTGCTTTTTGGGCTGTGAGGGCCACGACTTGCGTAACAAAAAGCAAGCCGTCCCGATTCTCGGGCGAATCTTCCTCTAACGCAGAGAGCTTGTGTCGTTATACATAATATTTGCAGGCTCCTGAGTCCAATGCAGCTCCACACTCCGCCGAAAGTCAATGCCTTATATTACTTTGTGCGTAGCACTCTCTAGCACAATAAGTTCTGTCCTGAAACTTTATCCACCCAGTGATACAGAGGCAGAACAAAGACCTGCAGTGACTAAAGTTTCGCCCCCAGCACACTAAAAAAAGGTGGCTTGGTCCCACGCAAACACAACTTTCTGCCCAAGAAGATGCCTGAAGCGTCATGATAGACACAGCGGCACTAGTGTCTATCAAAGCAACAGTTTTAACATTGTTCCCAGAAAGAGGCAATTTTTTCTTCAGCATGAGAATGGGAGGAGGTGTCGGTGAAGTTGACAGTCCCGGCGACCTTACGTCCATCGGTCGCGCCAGCGAGTTTCCCTGTGGCGGCGGACTGCAACGGCGCAGGGGCGAACGCGAACGGCCGGGTCGCAGTGGGCGCGGAGTGATGTCGCGCTCGGAGGCAGGAGACCCACCAGGGCCGGGACGGGAAGAACGCGGCTGGCGAATAGAAGCATGCGGCTGCCACGGTGTGTCGTCTCGGAAGCGGGAATGGCATTCTTCAGAAGGATGCCCAGTTCGACGGCGCGGACAATAATAGCGGGAAATGTGTCCGCTGCGGCCGCAACTTCAACAGACAGGCGCCTCTTTGTTGTCGTAGGAGTAGAAAGGAGGCCACGTCCACCGAGAATATCCTGCAGGTGCGCGTCGAGGTGTTTCAGGTGGCATGGACGCCATCAGGCAGGTATTGGCCAGGCTGAGGTCGAGGGTCTGATAATAAGGCCCTATCTCCTGCGCCGTAAGTATTGCGCGGCTACTCTTAGGTGCGATGAGGCCAGGTAACGGGCTTCTCTGTGTGCGGCCAAAGCAGGGAGCACGGGTGGCACGCCTGATCGTGAGTGACACCTTGCAGCTGAGAGGTCAGTACTTGGCACACGACTCGCCGGACCACTGAGGCGATATTCTCAGATCCAAGAAGGTCGACGCTGGCAACACTTGTGCCGTTGCACTGCCGGCCAAATTTTGGGGAAATCAGCCGCGACTTGAGCGCTGAAGGGCACGACAATGCTGCATCGCGTCGTCAGCACAGGCAAGGTTTTCTTTGGGGATGAAAAAGCTCTGAACATCTTCGGCAAATCCTTTTAGAAGGTGGCCAACTTTGTCCTCGTGAGTTATTCACATTCCTGTTGACAAGCCGGCAGCGTCGGCGCACTTCGATTTATTTGGTGCACGTCTCAGCCAAGACCTGAGCGCTTTGCGCAAGTAACTGCTTTCTTGGCCGTAATATTGGCGAAGCACTTGTTAATTTCATCCAAAAACAGCATCCAAGTGGTCAAGCTGTCCTCATGATTCACAAACCACAGAACGGCGGCATTGGCGATAAGGAAGACGAAAATACTGAGCTGAATCGTCCGGTCCGAGAGGTTATCACTCGCTGGTAATCAGTGCGCCAGCCTTCAAGGTCGTCCTCAGATTCAGTGGTATGCGTGCGGGGTTCACGCTGCGGCGGGCAAGCACTGAGTCCTCTAGGAGATTGAGTCTGAACCTGCTGAGTGGGCGTGGCACTGTCTTCCAGAGGTAGGGGTGGCAAAGCAGCTTAGAGGCTGCTGCGACGAAGGACCAGGGGATCCAGGACGGCGTGCACAGCCGAACTACACCAAACATTGCTGCGGATAAAATGGGTTTATCTATATGAGAACGCTGAGTGGACTAGGGAAATGGAGCAGGTTGCCAAGCGAATGTCCATAGCGCGTCTTCAGGCTCGCGCTGCCGCAGCTTATGTTGCGCCTTCTAGTACAACCCTTCTTGCCAGGGGCAAGAAATCGCGAAGAGGAACTTGCTTGTACCTAGACTGTAGTCTTTATTCTGTACACCTCTCAGTTCTCAGCCGCCACCGATGGATGTGGTGTGGGACCGTGCTTCACTGTGCATCATGTCATCACAGGAAGAACGCCACAGGTGAGTCACTCTCTGCTCTCAGCAGGGAAAAAAAGAACGTGACGAAAAGAAAAATGGGGGGCGAGTTCCGCGAAGGCGCTTAAAGAAGACGGGGAACCGGCCTCCATTTTTCACTTTCCTTTATTGCCTTTCAGCATTTCGTTCCACCACGCTGATTAATACTTTTTATCTGAGTAGCACAGTTCAGCGAACCCACCTGTCGCAGCAGGATACAGCCTTCCAATCCCAAGTTCAGTTTCTCCCCAGGCTCAATATTTCTGAATTCCTTTTAGCTGAAGTTCTCCGTTTTCCCCGGAGAAGTTTAACCCTAACCCCCTTCACAAACACCCCCCCCCCCCCCCCCCCCCCCTCTCAACGCGCCTTCCTCCTCAGAGGAAAGCCCTTTTCATACCCCATCAATGATGAAAGCTTTGTCTAGAGGGAGACAATAAGGCATGTTGACGGGCTAGTTGGTTATTCATCTTGAAACTTGGCAAAAAACCCACCTAGGCGCAAATACGTTGGCGCCTGTCCGTTGTCTCCTCGTCTTTTTTTGTGTCGTGAAATCATTTGCGCCTAGGTGGGTTTTTTCCCAAGTTTCAAGAGGGAGACAAGTCCTCCTGTCGAAATGTTGGCCAGCACCCCAAGACTTTACTCTCCCTTGTTCACTTTGTAATTATCCACACAACCTAAGACATTCCAAGCATCTGGCTTGTAGGACTGTTTGGAACCATTTTCCGCAGAGCTGCATGCCGTAAATTTGTGTAGCCGACTGTAAGCCATTAGGCACTGTCCAAAGTATTTCTTGCGTTGCAGGTACGTGGAACTAATGAAATCTGTCCTGGCACCTGGGTACACGTTCATCCTCACGACCTTTAGGCACAATAACAACAGCTTCGCAGGTAAGGCAAGCCACTATTTGGGCCAGGCAGGTTGTGTGTAGGGAAAAAGGGCTGACTTATTAGCCACATAATAACCATATACCGCTGCGCTGGCTGTCGCCGTCTTAAATGTTTCGCGGCACATCACATTTCTTCAACGATGACAAAAGCTGACGCAGTGTTTTAATAATAATAGTCTTTATTCTCGTCATAGCGTACAGAAATGACGCAGGTGGTGAGAAAAAAAAGCGAAGACGTTTGACTTGGTTCTCACCAGCTTTCATGAAATGGCGTACAGCGAGAAACATTTCCACTCTGTACATACATCATCTACACACATGTTGAGAAACTAAAAATGGAAGTACAACAGAGAATAATACATAATACAATGCAGCATACTCAAGTGGTGGTAGTGTCGTTATAATCAAGAGTAGTTGGAACAAACGATATCAAAGGTGAAACTTGGAACGGTCGAAAATGAACTATAAAGGAGATAAATATTTGAATAAATAAACCTGTTTTAAAATAGGGGTATTTGGTAGTTGACCATTTGGTGGCCGTAATTATTTCGCACATCAAGTAAAGTCTAATTTTATGTTTCCGCCTGGTAAAACCATTGAGCAGCTCTAGCTTGCAGTTCAGCCTCTTTCAAAGGAGCTTTATTTTAAAAGAGCCAAGCATGTACAATGTCCAAATTTGCATTTAAAATTTTCTCCTCGAAAGTTATAACTTCGGTAGGTGTAGAGTATGCATTTCGCGCCAATAAATTTGTTCCAGCCTGTGTGTTGTCAAAGGTTCGTCACTAGGACATAATTTTTCAGATATCAAACGCAGTTAGGCTCACGTTTTAGGAGCTCTTCGTCCGTGCTGATGTTGCAAGGACCCATCAGTATGATCTTAAATTTTGAGAAGGGCTTTAACATTGAGGTAATCTGAAACAAAAATGAAGAGCACGCCACCCACAAGAATGGAGGTTTTGGTGACTTCATGGGATTTAATGTCACAAAATGACTCTGGCCATCAGCAACGCCAGAACTGAGTTGTGCCTGCTTGTCCTTGCGCGTTACGTTTCTTGCAAACCAATTGCAGCCTTCCTGTGAACAAGGCGTTGAATAATGAATTTTCACACAGGTAGGTGTGTATTTGTCTGCTCTGTGAGCTTCCCGGGGCTATAATGTTTAGGGAAAAACCCCACTTTTAATGAGAAAACACCTTTTACCTTGCTTGAAGGGATGTTCCTGGTATGTTGTGCCATGTCCTTTAAAAAGAGATCACACACCTCATGAAATTTGGACTGCTCGAAGGCAGTAGTCACTACTAGGTCAGCATACCTTTATTTCACTAATTTGCTAATTAACAAATTTAAAATAGGGTATCTTATGTTGATCCCTTTAGGTACATTTCAGTATAGAATTTTACCATACGTCCAAGAACATGTTTTTCATTTGTTTCATACCGAGAAAAGACCAGCGTGCTTCCTAAAGACAGTGAGGCAATAAGTTGCACGAAGTCATTATCTTCCGTTGTCACGAGCTCTCAGAGGCTAAAACCCGATTGAATAAATCGGTTACCAGGTACGCGGCTAATAAACGCACCACTGCTCAGCGCGACGGTTTCACATGGACTGGGCACTTCCTTTGTTATAATAACGACGCTGCGGAGGTTGTGCTGCCAAGTCGTTGCCGTTTTATAGCATGGCACAGGAAGACGAGGAGAATGCATTCATTAGAGCACCGTAGTGAATTGGGAAAGACTGGTGAGGATGGCCATTGCACTGGGCGGCAGTTCCTATGCCTGAACGTCATTGGCCGCCGACGCTGCCCGTGCTCTGTGGACCACGGGCCGCTGGACCTGTATTTCGCAGCTGGATAGGGCCGCCTCCCAGCCCTCCCTAGTTGGTTGACTTATAACGGATATATGTTTATTGCAATGGCAGGCCCACGCCATGTGATATACGTCAGGCTGCTGCCCGCACAATTCACACCTGACCGTAGATGTCATGTCCACGCGTTTTAGTACACGACGGGATTGAAGAAAGACCCGGTTTGGAGCCGTCTAAGGTGGAACTTGTCTGTTCTGTCGAGGCCCTTGTCTGGTCCCGGGAGTAACCTCCTGCAGAGGCGTAAATGATTTGTAATATCCGCGTAAGCGATTAGCGGGATCGGTATGATTGCAACGGCAGAAGAGGGTGATTGAATGGAATCCGGGGGAAGGAACACTCGGAAAAAATACTTTGACAGTGAAGCCGCTCTCCAAAAAATATGAATTGGAAGCATAATCACGGGATGGGCGTGAAGCCAGGGCAAAATTTATCCTAAACATACTGCGGGAATAAGACAGGCGTATACTACGTGAATGCAGCGGGTCCAACCGAGGAGGGGCTCTGCACCATTACGGTGGTGCACGAAGGAAAGCAGGTGAACGGGCTCTCTTTAAAAGCTAGCGACGCGCTAATGTTGAAGAAAATGGCGATTGCACTGGGCGCCACCCACTCCAACGCAATGTCAGACTCGCAGCAGGCGTGCCTAAATTACATGCTGGGTAGGACAGAGCCACTCGCCCGAAGAATACTATTGACATTTGAGAGCCATTCGAATTCGGCTATTAGTAAAAGAACAGATATTATGGGTGCTCGGTCACCAGGGGGTCAAGGGGGACGAGGCCGCTCGCACGGCTGCCCTAGCATGGCACCGGTAATTTACTTGCAGTCTAGCCTGCCCGCACTTAAGCTATAGAGCATTATCATGAGAAAACGAAATGGACACGTTTATTAACGAATCATCGCTGTGACCAGTGGCTTGGATTGTCATTGCAGCTTTGCGTACGTGAGCTCTTCAATCAGGGCGCGTATGGGAATGCCTACTTTGTGAGTTTGGAGCCCACAGTCGTGTCACAGGTTTTAAATCTCGGAGGCTTTGTTTTAAGCCAACAGGAAAGGAACAACAACGAAGTTTTTTCGAAAAGAGAACAGTACAATAATTATAATAATTTCAATGCAAAACGTACAGGAAAGCATGGGTGGATTGAAGAAAAAAAGTGTGGAGAGGAGTTTGACCTCACATAAAGCCCGTTCATGGAAGCATATTACTGCTTAGAGAAAAACGAAACACAAGCCAAGCAACACAAAGGCAGCAATAAAAACAGCGTCACATGGACTTGCAGAAAGACAGCTAAAATTGATAATAGTCATAGCACTCAGTTTAGTCACGGGACGAATGGTAATAACAAAAAACTTTCATACTGGTTATGCAGCAGAATTAGATATCTCCAGGCCTCTCATATAATTCAAACGATAGAAACACAAAATTAGCAGCAAATATTATTTTAATAATATGCAAAGGGGAATATGCAAAGGAATATGCAGAATATGCAAAGGGGAGAATCGATATCCCTAGATATTGTTACGTGGCGGCTAGAAACAGCACAGGTAATCTGCTACGCAAAGGACCGACGGCTTGGGTAGTCTCACAGCCCACAAGCGCGCACCTCAGCGTCGTCTTCGTTTTCAAAAGCACTTCGTCGTACTCCCAGCGTCCGTAGCATGACCCCCCCTCGCGGCAAAAGCACCGTCCCAGTGCGCACTACACAGGCCAGCTAGACGGCGAGTTGTAAGGTTTGAGGCGGGGCACATGCACGATGTCGATGCGGGGTGCAGCGGCCGGGGACGGTGGATGTAGCGGGGTGATCTCGTACGTCACCGCGGTCAAGGGACGTACGACCCGATAAGGGCCTGTATATCGCGGCAGCTGTTTTTGACACAAGCCCGCACGGCGGGACGGGACCCAGGGCAGCGCAAGGGAGTCAGGAGAGTAGCTGTGTGTGTGCGTGTCTTCTTTCTTCGTCCCGTGTAAGCGCGCTGTTTTACGGTGAGAGTAGGTTACTTCACGATGGAGACAGTTATGACGGAGTTTCTGAGTTGAGAGGCCGACATCCGCTGGCGGTCGACAAGACGGGCAGCGTCGGCGCAAGTGATGACGGCCCGAGAGTAAGGACTCGTGCAGGCGGTGGCGGGCAGTACACTGTCGAAGGGCAGCAAAGGATCGCGGCCAAGTAGAACGTAAAAAGGAGAGAAACCGGTTGTATTGTGACGCGTCGAACTGTATGCGGATGTCGCAAATGGGAGACCAATATCCCAGTTACGGTGATGGTCGGAGACGTACATGGAAATCATGTTGGTGAGGGTACGGTTCAGACGTTCAGTGAGGCCGTTCGTCTTCAGATGGTAGGTCGTGGCGAATTTACGGACGGAGCAGGAGCTGAGCAGTTCGGCGACCACTTGAGAAAGAAAGCAGCGGCCGCGATCGGTGAGCAGGTGACGAGGAGCACCGTGGTGGAGTGTGACGTCGTGCAGGAGAAAGTCAGCGACATCAGTGGCGCAGCTGGTAGCGCGCGACATCAGTGGCGCGCTATTACTCGCTCGAGTAATAGCTTAGCGCGTCGAGTAGTCCGTCACGACGGCGATCCATTGGTTTCCCATAGCAGACACCGGAACAGGGCCGAGCAGGTCGAGGCCGACACGGGAAAACGCGTCTACTGGGATGGGAATCGGCTGAAGGGGTTCGGGGGGGAGAACCGAGGGAGTCTTCCGTCGTTGGCAGAGCTCGCCAGCGGCCACATAACGACGGACAAAATGGTATAGACCGGGCCAAAAGAAGCGGTGGCGCATGCTGTCGTACGTGCGGGAGACTCCAAGATGACCGGCCGTGGGAACATCATGAAGCTGCTCAAGGACGCTGAAGCGCGGGTGTTGAGGGACCACGACCAAGAGATCAGCGCCGTCAGACCGCATAACGCCGGTAGAGGATGTTCTCATGGAGCACAAACGGGGCGAGGGAAGCATCAGAGCGGTTGGCAGTGAGGCGGTCGATAAGGGAGCGTAGCGTAGAATCCAAGCGCTGTTCTTGCGCAATGTTGCGGAAGGCCGAGATGGATAAAACGTAGGCGTCAGCCTCGCATTCGTCGACAGGGTCCCGTCGGCGGGTTGACAGGGTGACGGGACAAGCAATCCGCGTCGTAGTGCAAGCAGTCGGACTTGTGGACGACAGAAGATGGATATTCTTGAAGGCGAAGAGCCCAGTGCCCCAGCCGGCCAGTAGGGTCTTTGAGCGAAGAAAGTCAGCATAAGGCATGATGGTCCGTCAAAATAGAGAAAGGGTGCCCAATGTAGTGAGGCGATGTAGCCTGAAGGGCCGCCTGTACTGTCTCCGGGTTGTTCAAACAGATCGCGCCTCCATCTCAAGGAACTAAAGGCACAGGAATGCTGCTTACTCTACTTCTAAAAAGACATCAATGGGGAGCTGGTCCTGAGGAAGAGAGGCCTACCAAGGCGAAAACCCCTGGCCGAGAAAAGCAGTACATATCAAGCCTTCGTCGCGCACTCATTCACCTTTTAACAGGAGCAGGCACAGAAAACAAGAAGGAGAAATTAGGCAAGCTAGCCCAACACCGCCAGGTACTTAGCCGCTACCACGCAACAGGACCCATCGACGTGGCAGCCCAGCTACGTTTCCGGCATGGACGTTTCCGTTTTTGGCGGCCTGAGCGTCGTCTTCGTTTTCAAAAACATTTCGTCGTCCTCCCAGCGTCCCTAGCAATATTAGTGCATTCAGCATACAATGTGTAACTAATCATTTGCTTACTGCAGTTAGTGCGCGTTTGCGTTATATACCGAAATTCCGGAGACCGTGATTGTTATACGAACTACTTTTTGGTTTAGATTCCCTCTTCCATGAATAAAAAGCCTACTAGATGTACAAATACCAGATGGAACCAACGGCTACGCCCCCCCGAAGAGTGCAACGCTATCTGTGGGATCGACCGTGACGTCACGAGATGGCTACTTAAGGAACTGTTTCTGCTTTGGAATTCTCGTGCATTGTTGCGCTTACGAAGGAACTGGGACACAATCAGGGACGACACAGAACAGATGTGCGCAGATGTGAGATTTGCGCACATCTGTTCTGTGTCGTCCCTGATTGTGTCCCAGTTCCTTCGTAAGCGCAACAATGCACGAGAATAACAACCACCAACTAGCCCAATTTGAAACTCTCCTTCTGCTTTGGAACCTTCAATGGGTGCGGCAGCAATGCCAAGATGTTTCGCTCAAACCCGTTCTTGTTTGCAACCCAGGTGAGAAAGCGCTTTGGCAAATCATTTCGCGGCAACAATGTCTGCCTTCTTGTGCTGCCGTGCCCACACCTTTTGCTTGATTGGTTTCGTGATCTGTTAGTTTCTTTGCGATTTCTGCTGGTGCTAGCAGCGGATGTCGAGACTAACCCTGGGCCCGACGATACAACACTCATCGAGCAACTTAAAGCAATTGCGAAAGACATCCAAGAGATAAAGAATGAAAAAGCGATCACCAATCAAAAGCTAGGCGCGATAGACAAAAAGCTAGAAAAAATAGGAAAAATAGAAAAACAGCTATCAGAATGCGTAGATAGAGTTGACAACCTCGAAAAACTGGTTCTGTCCTTGACTAAAAAAGTCGACGAATTAGAAAACAGAAGCCGCAGATCTAACCTTATCGTGTATGGTATTACAGAACACGAAAATGAAACTCATCAAGATCTGTTGAATGCTGTCGAGAAAACAATCTTTGAAGATAAGTTAGGAATAAAAACGGCTGGTTTCGAAAGAATACATCGCCTCGGCCGAAAGCAAGAGACTGATAATCCCAAGCCCAGACCTGTCATTATGAAGTTACTCGACTATCGCGATAAAGCCAACATACTTAGCAATTGTAAGAAGCTAAAAGGCTCAGAATATTCAGTGAGTGAGGACTTTTCGCGAACAGTAAGGGACATCAGAAAGAACCTATGGGAAAGAACGAAAGTTCATCGGGACCGGAAAGAGAAAGTATTTATTTCTTATGACAAAGTCAAAATAAATAACCGCTTGTACATCTGGGACGAACAAACCAATGACATAGTGGAAGCTGCAAAAAACGAAGAATTGGACGAGGGACCAGCCAAGCGGACTCGAAACCGCCGTCGGCCGTAACTGTTCTCAATGTTAACGCGCGCAGCCTTGTGAACAAAATTGAACAGTTAGAGGCGATCCTTATCGCCCACGCACCTGATATTATCTGCCTGACTGAGACATGGCTGCACGCTGACATTGAAAACCACGAACTGGTTCCCCCAGGCTATACCATTGTGCGAAAGGATAGAGCATCTAGAGGCGGCGGTGTTGCTTTGCTCGTGAAACAAGGCATAAGCTACTCAGTAATGCCAGATGTCTCAGGTGTGAAAGCGGTCTGGTGTAAGATCCAGGCAGGACGGAGCCATGTCTGTGTCGGTGCCGTGTACAGACCCCCCCCAGGCTGAGGTATCTTATCTTGAAGAGCTTCTAGACTATATGCGCACGCATATGGTGGGAAGTGCCATAATAATGGCAGGAGACTTTAACTTGCCGGACGTGAACTGGACCTCTGAGCCCATCGAACGTTACGAACAACATCTTGCTCAGTTTTATGTTTATCTTCAACCTGACCCAAATAGTTTCCAAACCTACCCGTGTGCAGGGCACTTAAAGTTCCATATTAGATCTTATTTTCGTCAGTGACTACTTCTTAAAAGGAGGGATTAATGTCGATATACTTGAAGGTTTATCTGACCATGATATGGTTCTGTGAACGCTTTCAATCACAAATCAAATTCGCCAACCCAGCACTAGGAAGCGCGTGTACGCATTTAACAAAGCAGATAATGATGCCATTATGACTTACCTTGCCCACGAGTACTACGATTTCTATGAACTCTTTACAGAGGGCTCTGCTAGCGTAGATGAAATCTGGTTGCAGTTCAAAGCCCATGCAATGCACTGTTTGAGGCAATTTGTACCGCAGGTAAAAAAGACTATAAATAAACACAATCCTTGGATTACACGTGAAGTGATCCATTTAAAACGCAGAATTAAAAGGTTAAGGCAATCTAATAAATTACGCCCAGTTCCAGACTACCACAACAAAGTGAATTCAGTAAACAGACAAATAAAGGAACAAACAGCAGCAGCCAAACAACGCTTTTGCAGTACAACGTTGAGCAATTTTATCAAAGATTCTCCCCAGAAATTCTGGCGTTATATTAGCCACAAAGATAACCCCCGAGAACCGTTGTCACCGATGGAAGGAAGGAAGCAAGCTGAAGCGTTCAATGTCTTCTTCCATTCCGTATTTATTCCTGATAATGACACGATGCAAGATTACAGGCCAGAAACATTGCAGCAAAACGATGCATTAGGTGCACCAGTCATAACTGAAGCAGGAGTGTTCTCGCTGCTGTTAAATTTAGATGACAAAAAGTGCAGTGGCCCAGACGGTATGCCTAATTGCTTTCTTAAACGTTATGCGGAGCCTATAAGCAAATATTTATGTCTAATTTACAATAAATCCATCAGTGAACAATGCCTCCCAGCTGATTGGAAAATTGCAAAAATAGTGCCTATCTTCAAGTCCGGAGATATTTCTTGCCAGTCAAATTATAGGCCCATTTCTCTGACGTGTACTTGCTGCAAAATTTTAGAACATATCATTTTAAAATTTATTACGCAGTTTGTCGAAGAAAATAACATTCTTCACCCTCATCAGCATGGCTTCAGAAGTGGTCTGTCTACTGTCACCCAACTTGTTGAGATTCTACATGATTTCGCTAAAGCAATTAATGACCAAACACAAATAGACGTAATTTACCTGGACTTTTCAAAAGCCTTTGACCGTGTCTGCCATGCAAAATTGCTTCTTAAACTCAAATATATTCTAGGGGATGGGCCAGTTGTGCAATGGATCCGCTGCTACTTATCTGACCGCCGCCAGTTTGTTCAGTTCGGCGCCCATACTTCCGGAACAATGCCAGTCCTCTCGGGTGTACCACAGGGCTCCGTTCTAGCGCCTATCCTGTTCCTCTTGTTTGTGAACGACATAGGTAGTCAGGTGGATTCCAAGATAAGACTATTCGCAGATGACTGCGTCCTGTATAGAGAAGTTCTGAACCGGCAAGACCAAATTGCTCTCAACAAGGATTTTGGTTTGATAGCCCAATGGTGCACGGACTGGCAAATCGCCGTAAACCTTAGCAAAACAGTGTCAATGTCTATAACAAAAAAGAAATCTAAGCTTTGTTTTTCGTACGGATGTAACAGTACGATCCTCAAAACAGTCACTGAGTATAAGTACTTGGGCGTCGTGGTCTCATCAGATATGGGTTGGTCAGCTCATGTAGATTATGTGGCAAACAAAGCGATGCGGAAGTTAATGTATCTAAAACGGGCCCTGCGGTACTCTACGAGGGAAGCCAAACTTTTGGCTTATGTGATGTGTATTCGCCCGATCTTGGAATATGCGAACGTGGCAAGGTTTCAGTTTGCCCAAAATCAAATATCTACGCTCGAAGCTGTCCAGCGGAAGGCTGCACGTTTTATCTGCAACAGATACCAGCGCACTGACTCACCCACGCAGATGCTGACCGAGATTGGGCTTCATACACTAACCAGCCGTGCGCTGCTACAACGTCTGAAATTTTTGTACCTTATCTTGCATAACATGATTAAAGTAAATCCTGATACCTACATTTCTTTCAATACTTGCAGAGAAACACGTCATAAGCATCAATTCACACTCCAAGAATATTTTTGTGCCAATAATACCTACAGTTTTTCGTTTTTCCCCCGAGCTGTGCGTGAGTGGAATTCTTTAGATCAGAGTGTGGTCTCGCAGTCTTCAATTGACAAATTTGTTGAACTTGCTAGCATTTCTGTACTGTCAACAACGCGGATGTGATGTCATCACTTATGTGTCTTCCTTTTGCTTTTTATGTATAAATGTAAATCTGTGATAACGTCAGTGCATGAATGACGGTATCCTAAGCGTTTTTTTTATGTGCTTGCCTCTTTTTTTTGCGGTGTCTTCGCATACTCTTGTGTACAAACGTGTGTATGGTTCTATGAGCAAATGTATACAGGCACTTAATCCACTCCTGTAAAAATCCCTAAAAGGATTGACAGTATCTCGAAATAAAAAAATAAATAAAAAAAATCCTTAATATAAGCATGCGATAATCTGTATCTCTATAAATTGTGCACTTTACGTATTTGATGCTCTTAAAATAGAGGTCAACTTGGAGAATCTGACAGCACACCACATAATGCGCAGACAAACTTTTCCTTAATCGTAAATAGCCCTTTTATGTTAGTGGCCAGTGCATCAGATTTCCCCGAATTTCCCGCAATACAATCACCCAGTCATGCCTGCGTTACCTTTGACGCTATTGGCATCGAGAATTTAATAGACAACCTTAAGCTCTCATCCTGAGCCGGTGTCGACGGGATCAACTCCAAACTACTCAAGAACACAAAAAATATCACAAGCCTAATACTCTCGTACAAATTTCAGCAATCATTATCATCTGGAGTGGTGCCACAGGACTGGAAGGTAGGCAAGGTGATTCCAGTACCAAAAAAAGGTTTGCCATCTTCAAGCAAGAGCTATCGTCCCATATCCCTCACAAGCATTTGTTCGAAGTTAACGGAGCATGTAATTTACTCTCACATCGTCAATTTCCTTATATCAGTAAAGTTCTTTCATCCGTGTCAGCACGGTTTCCGAAAAGGTATGTCATGTGACACTCAACTAGCTCTCTTCATTAATGACGTTAGTACTAACCTAGACCTTAACAGACCAGTGGATGCATTATTTTTGGATTTTGAGAAAGCTTTCGACAAAGTTCCCCATAGACGGCTTTTTCTTAAACTTTCACGACTGAACCTTAACCCTCTCATTCTTGATTGGATACGAAGCTTCCTCACTAACCGTCAACAGTTCGTACATGCTAATGGACACTCCTCCCACTTGCACCCCGTTGTTTCTGGTGTGCCACAAGGCACAGTACTCGGCCCTTTGCTTTTCTTAATCTCCATTAATGACTTGCCTACTGGTATCACTTCTAACATGCGATTGTTTGCCGATGACTGCGTAATCTACCGGCCTATCACTAACAGCAGCGATCCCGAAATATTGCAAGCAGACCTGGACTACATCGAATCTTGGTGCAGCAAATGGCTCATGACTTTAAACACTAATAAAACATCGTTAATTACATTTCATCGCAGGCAGTCCTTTGTTTCACCAAATCTCTGGCTCCGTAATTTTCGCTGTTGAATCTTGTAAATACCTTGGTGTCACCATTTCTAATTCCCTGAACTGGGCGTCCCACATTTCTAACATTACTAAAGACGCCAACCGCGTGCTCGGTTTTTTACGCCGTAACCTGCGTCTAGCACCTCCTTCTATAAAACAGCTTACCTACATAACACTCATCCGTCCCAAATTGGAGTACGCATGTGCAGTTTGGGACCCTCATCAGTCAAATCTTTCTCTCGCCCTCGAATCCATTCAAAATCGTGCAGCAAGATTCATTCATTCGAGCTACTCCTATCATTCAAGTGTCACTAATATGAAGTTGCAATCTCATCTTCCATCCCTCGATTCGCGACGTAAAATAGCCAGACTATGCCTTTTTCACAAGTTTTACCACTCATCACTTGGAAGCTGTGTCATCGTCCCTGCACATCGAGCCTCTCACCGCCTTAACCGCGGCAAAGCAGTCTAACTGCAAGGTGAAAAACGTAGCGCAAAGAGACGAGGACACAGAAAGACGGACAACACACGGCGCTAACTTCCAACAATTTTCACCTTGCAGTTATGAACCAACAAGCCCAAGCATATACCCTTCTGAAAGCAGTCTACCCGCCATCAGCACATACCACTGCGCATCTGAACGCTTTTTTCGTTCAGACAGCAAAGCACTGGAATCACCTTCCTGCCGAAGCAGTTCGCCACATTCATCCAGACCGCTTCAAGTCATTCATCGAAAGAATAACGTAACGCCTGTAATAAGCCCACCCCTCATGTAATACCCCAACTGGGGCATTTGAGGTAAAATAAATAAATAAATAAATAAATAAATAAATAAATAAATAAATAAATAAATAAATAAATAAATAAATAAATAAATAAATAAATAAATAAATAAATAAATAAATAAATAAATAAATAAATAAATAAATCAGCCTTGACGAGGCAACAATATTTCAGGTGACTTATAAAAACCTATTTGTATAAACGCACTTTTATAATTCGCGAAAACATCTAATGTTAAAGATTAGTTCAACTGCCAGCGGTAGTTTTCCGGAAACTGAAAGTATGCGGCTATTCGGTGACATATCGTGGTCAGAAATGATCCCTAAGTTTTTACCAAACTCACAAGTTCAATATTTTCTGCGTTAAGCTTGACGTCGCCAGGCAATGTATCATTTTGGTTGTTGCAATGCAGTATGTTTCAGTTGTGTCGATTCTTAGACCGTTTACGATGGACCACACGGGAACTTTATCTAGGACAGAAATTACAGTATTCAATAATTTTAGCCATCATCCGAAGAGAACAGCAATGTGGTGTCGACCGCGTATATCGTGTACTTAATGTTATGGTCAACGCGAACAACGTCATTAACGTACGTGTTAAAGAAAGAAGCGGTCAAGCATGCTCCTCGTGGCACTCCAATTCTTATGTTCTTTATCTGAGAAGAATTTCGAGGGCAATGCTGCGAATTGCTTAGTAGGGGTTAATTTATTTTGTAAGATTTCATGATCAACGCAGTCAAACGCGTGCAAAAAATCCTTTAACTCTAAAAGATAAAAAGCGTTCCTCAATATTCGCGAGGATATATTCTTTTTCTTCTAGGAGCAAATGACTGCACAATTTTTTTACTGAATGCTTACTGACCGTCAGCTAAGAGTCATTATTTTCAAGAAACAGTGAAAGGCGCTTAAAGATAAATTTTTCCAGGCCTTTTGAAAGCTCTGGAAAAATTGCTATCGGTCTGCAGTTTGTTATTAGTGTTCTGTCATCTCGTTTGGAAGAGACAAACACTTTTTCAAGATGCATCTCATGCGGAAAAACTGCGGCATTGAAAAATAAGTTGTGTATATATATACCAGGTGTTTCAGCGAACATTTTCCAAAATTTTCAAGCCTTGGCTTTTTGGGCTAAAAGTGTGGCTTTTGTGGCAGTGTTGGCCGGCGCCAGAAAACCGTTGAATCGTCTTAAGCAGTAAGCTGGCTACGTAATTTTTAATATTTAACTTTTTACCTATTAAAGTTAGGCGCCTGGTTGCAATCAGAGATTGGTAGCCGGTTTTTCGCAATAGCCATATCAATTATTATGGTTTCGAAAACGCGATTACACTTGGCGCTGTGGCTCGACAAAATTAGTCTTTTTCGTTAAAAGAGTAGAAAACTGAGCTAGTTGGTTCATACTTCTTGGTGGGAACAGCCGAAATAACAAAACGTAGACACAGAAAGGAACACACAAAACGTGGACGAAGCTGAGTGTCAACTAAAATTTTATTGGAAAACCCGCGCTTTGACAAGGAAACAAAAAGCGCGGGTTTTTCAATAAAATTTTAGTTGACAGTCAGCTTCGTCCACGTTTTGTGTGTTCCTTTCTGTGTCTGCGTTTTGTTATTTCGGCTGTTCCCACCAAGTAGTCTTTTTCGACTAGTTATGTGCACTGGAGTGGTCGCTTTGCCTGCATGCTTTCGAAAGCGCATGTATTTTCGAACGATGCAGCCAAATTTTGTCGAGTCATCGCGTCGAGGGCAAGAGCGTTTTCGAAATTTTAAAAACTGACACGGCTATTACTAACGACCGACTACAAATATCTAACTACAACTAGCTGCCTAACTCTACTAGTTATTTATATAGTGAATTATTAAAAAAATATTTAACCAGTTTAGTACTTAAGACGATTCATCTGTTGTCTTGTGTCCTCCAACACTGTTAATACTGTGCCGCAAAAGGCATATCTTTACCCCAAAAAGCCTATTTTTGATGACTTTTGAAAGTGCCCGCTGAAGCCCGGCATATATATATACGAGGGGGTACCCAAAAGAAACCGGACTTATTTTTGTTTGAACTTATTTCTTCACATTTTAAGCACAGACCTTCAATCTCCTTCAAAGTATTCCCCACTTGCAATGATACGCTTGTCGAATCTTTCATTACATTTTTCAAAACATTGTTTAAATTCATCTTTTGTGATGCTTCACAGTGCCTCCGTCGTTTTTTTCTTCACCTCAGCAACATCAGCGAAACGCTTTCCATTCACCTATTTTTTCATTCTAGGAAACAAAGAAAGTAGCATGGGGCAAGGTCGGGAGAGTATGAGGGTTGAAGAATAGGGGTCATGCCATTTTTGGTCCAAAATTGTCGTAGAGACAGGGCGGTGTGAGCAGGGGCATTGCCATGATGGAAAAACCAGTCACCCGACCGCCACAAATCTGGCCGCTTCCACCGCACACTGTTGCCCAATCTTTTCAAAACATCCAAGTAGAAAGCCTGGCTAACTGTCTGACCCTGCGGAACAAATTCTCAATGGACGACTCCTCTCACGTCGAAAAAACAAATCAGCATTGTTTTGAGGTTTGGTTCAACCTGACGAGCTTTCTTGAGGCGAGGTGAATTTGAAGTTTTCCATTGCAATGATTGTTGCTTTGATTCAGGATTCGATTCAGGAACACTTGAGTTGTCCCCATAGCATCGTCCTTGTACGTCTTTCTTAATATTTCAAGAGTTTCCATTCAACTTTTTCCGAGCAAAAATCGTAATTTCACCGGCACACGCTGTTCACGACAATCAGCCATTGCAAAAACGACGTTCACACAAAACAGTCGTCACTCTAAAACTCTGCCTAAACTAGTCTGACCTCCTTCGACGACGGCACTCGGCTTACTGACTCTGGAATGTTCGTTCTATGCGCTCCTAGTGGTAAAACGCGGTACCACAGAAGCTTTGCCGAGCAAAAAATTTAGTCCGGTTTCTTTTGGGTACCCCCTCGTATATAGTGTTACAAATGTGACTATCATGACTCCAGAAAACTGGACGGAAACGAGGAAGTAGAAGCGCATTTTGGTGTTTCGTCGGCTAGCGTCTACCAGCTAAGAGAATGAAGAACAACTTTGTTTAAGAAAAGAACAAAGCGTACTGAAAGGTAGGCTTCTGCTTTGCCAATAGTCCACGGGCCTGGGCTTCACGGTGAGCTCTGTCCACTAGCCATGTTTGGCCGCTGGTTGGGCAGCTCGCAGAGCAGCTTGCGTGCCTGTTGTCTTATTGTAACGTTTGGGGCGTTGCAGTTTGGTCAACATTGTGGATGCGATCCCCGAGCGTCCAAAGGCACCGCCACAGCCTCTGGAGCCTCGCCACAGCCACTCCTATGCCGGACGTCGGCCATTGACCTTCACGATGCAACACAGCGATGAGCCTCGCTCAGCGCAATACGACTGTTTAAACCCGGCTGCCGGAAGGCCTCCGTCGACTCCCAGTGCACCTTCCCAACCATATAGTGAGCCGCAGCCCTTAGCTGACGCAGCGGGCGAGGGTGTTAACGACTGGTTTGCCCATTAGCAATGGGTGAGCCGATACAACCGGCGGGACTCTGCCGATCAACTCGCGAATGTGGCTTTCTTCCCAACAACCACTGCCCTGACATGGTTTTGAAATCATGAAGACATGCTGACCACGCAGCAGCACTTCTTCATCGAACTCAGTGTTTTGGCGACTCATTCCCATGCAAGAAGCGCGCCGAGCAAACGCTCGCTCAAAGGACCCAGCTACATGACGAAACGTGCATTACCTACGCCGAGGGCGTCCTTAGACTGTGTAAGACCGTCAACTCTCGCATGTATGAGGAAAATAAGGTTGTTAATGTCCAGATGTGCACTGAGGATGATTTCTAGAATTTCGTCATCGCCAAAGACAACCTGGCGATCATCTCCGACCTCATATGTCACATGCACACACGAAGCTCTGAAGAGACGCGGCAGAGGGGAAAAGTTTGGGCGGCTGGCGAATGTGTGTACCGTAGCCACCGTCGACGATAACCTTTCCTTGGACATTCGCTCAACTACCCGGCAGATCGTCCGTGGAGAACATCGACTGAATCTCCTGGCGCGATATGCGTCACCCGTGTCCTTTGAGCCCTATGTTTCGCAATGGCCGCCTCCACACTGCCCGACCTTCCCTTCGTCAATGCGGCCCACGTCGCCGCTTCGACCGAATGCCCACGGTCGCGTTTCGATGGCCCTTTTTTGTCCCTGCGTTTTGATCCATGCTATAACAATCGACCGCAAGCTCCCTCGTTCTTCGAGACAACTGGTCTGGCTGGCTGATCAGCGCGACAATGCATGCAGTTGTTCTACGCCTCCTGACATCGCCGAACCCTTTCAGGACCAACGTTTCTTTCGCTCCGCTCCCATTGCCACCGGTGTGGCATCCCGAGACATACTTAAAAATACTGCCAAGTCACCCACCGTAACGATACAGACCACCCTTGGATCCTGCCGCGCCTAGTAATGGCCACTTCGACACCCCTTGGCACAGGCTGCATCCTTCACACTGCCCTTTTCAGTATGAAGACATCCGACTCCACTCCCCGGCCTCGGACCGAAGTTCTATCCTACCCCCGTCTCCAGTGCGCACCGTTCATTGCCTCCACGGCGGTGGAGACCATCGTCAACTATAGATAATATTCCATTACTTAAGTTCATTGGGTTGCATTTCACATCACCAATTTTTGTCTGATGAAATATTTGATTTTGTTCGCTGATATACTTAATGCAGTAGGCGAGAAATTGTTTTTGTATTATTACAGTTCAGAGAATTCATTTTACTTTTATTGCTACTGAGAAATTAGAGGTAACCTAAGACGGTGGGTATCTTCCTGTATGTGTATTGATGTGTTGCACTTGGGCCTGCGTATGATGTATAAATCATATGTACACATGTGCTGCCTCTGCTGTCCGGGGGGCATAGGCCAGTCAGGCCCCATCCGGGCCTTTTGCTATTGCCTCCTGAGCCAATTCGTATTAAATTGTCACCAATAAAAAAGAAATAAAGAAGAAAGAAAGAATAATATCCACGGTGTGCTGAATTGGTTTCATTGCAGGTTAGACGCGTTTCGGCTACTATTATTGCCCAGTTCAGAAATTAAGCATGTTAGTTTGGATCCATTGGTTTCATTCAGTAATTTCCTGAATGCCCGTGTTTATATGTTCACAGGCACTCATGTTTATAGCAATGCCTATATAGGTTTTTTAAAAATTAATCAAAGAAATCAGGCAGTGGTGCTTCACTAACTCGAACACTATTATTGGCAGTCTTCACAGGCGCCTAGGAACTGGACGAATGATTATGTAGAAAATTCAGCTGTGTCCAGCTTCGGCTATTACCTTCACACGATTTGCACAAGTCAGCGTAAAAATCTGTTTTAGCCCCGCGCAGCTAGTTCGTAATTCGACTGCAGAAAGGTTTGAACTCTTTTATTTTATTTATTTATTTACACAGTACTGCTAGCCTCTAGGTGAGGCTGTAAGCAGGAGCGGGAGAAGAAAAAAAAACATAAGTGAAAATGCGCAAAACAAATCAAGGCACAACACGCTGCCTTCAACAAATGAGATGCACTCACGAGCAAAAATAGATGATGGAAAGTTGCGTGCAGAAACACAAAGCAATCTCAAGAACACTCCGTAATCATCAGTTACAATCTGACAGCATTCATAAATGCTTCAGTAGTAGGGCATTCTACAATGCTGGCCGGAAGGCGGTTCCACTCACGGGCAGTTTTCGGAAAAAAAGAGTTAGCGAAGGTTTGAGTGTGACAGGAATAATCTTTAAATTTTTGCTATGATGCGATCGGGTGGTTCGTCGGTGTACAGGCTCTATGTAATCTTGTTTTCGCATACCTAGTTTATCATGAAACAGCACGTGCATGTATTTTAATCGATCATACTGACGCCGTTTTTGTAAATTGTCTAAACCTGCCTTTTTTACTAGAGTACTCGCGGAAGTACGCCAGCTATATGATCGGTATATAAACCTAGCTGCTTTCTTTTGCACAGATTCGAGCTTGTCTATGTTGCCACGAGTGTACGGGTCCCAAACAATTGATCCATATTCTAGTACTGGTCGAAACAAGGTTTTGTACGCTATTAGTTTAACTTCGTTTGTACATTGTCGCAGAGTTCTTTTTAAATAACCTAATTTCCGCATGGCCTTCTTCACAATATCCGATATATCCACCTTAGATCCGATGTTATGGTTATGCCTAGGTATATATAGTTGTTTACCACTGCGAGAGTGCTGCTGCCTATGGAATATGAGAAATTTAATGGTTGCCTTTTGCGTGTTACGGTCATCGCAACAGATTTTCTTGCCAGTAATTAGGATCTTGTGACTTGAAAAACTTATTATAGAGCCTACTCTTAGCTTTTGTTTCCATGAGTAGATTCTTCATAACCCAAGGCTTCCGTATCTTGGAAGTCGGCATTCGTTTCAGACGAAACGCAAAGTGTTTGTGATAGGAAGACGTAGGCGAGAATACTTCACACGAGATATCGGGACCTATCGTATAATAAACCTGCGTCCAATCTATATCTCCCAGTTTTTCACGGAAACTGCATAGCCCACTTTCTGTGATTACCTGTACGACAGTGCCAGTGGTTGCTGATTGCCGACATTAACGATTTGTACTTTAAAACATGGCCGCGGGATAGCTCAAACGTAAGGCCGTTTCTCAAAATTTTCTGAATTTTTGACAATCAGAATTTTCTGTTCTCCTTAAGGGCACAAATTAGCTTATTTATCTTTGCCCGTTTTTTAAATGAGGAGTAATTAAAGATTTACTGACAATCATGCTGACTGGCTACAACTATGTACTAGTTAAATCGCCATAGAGCACTTTGTTATTTAATGTTTCGCATAACTTGGCCGCGGCACCCTGCAGATGAAGCGCAGTACATTGAGCAGCCATTGCCGTTGACATGCAGCAGTATTTTACGTACTCATATCAGTCACTAACTACTGTAAAGGTAAGAAAATAGTCTGTTGCAGACTGAAGAAAAAAGATCCCTGGTTTCTGCCTGTGGGTGTTTTCTTTCGCAGCACCATTTTTCAGTTTGTATTCTGCAATTATTTTAGATGAATATTATTGTCAACACGACGGTCTTCTTCGAGATTAGTTCCATATTTCTTCCTGGCGTTAGAACCGAGTTTGTTTTTCAGGTCCACCGCACAATGTAGCTGACTCGGACGTGTTGGAGCTATTTGGTGAGTATCCGCTGTTCATTAATCCTGCCGACCGTTCTAACCATTAAAAAATTCTTTTTGGTTTTGTACAAAAGTGACGAAAAAGGTTTCCGATTTTCGATCGTGAAAAAAAGCGGAATGATGCTAATGCATCGTAGCTTTATTCCCATAAACAATCTCGGCCAGCATCAAACACCTTGTGCCACCACCCCTCCAGCTGAGAAATGTTTTGGCGGTTGAGAACGATGGTCTTGGAGGCGAAAAATTCGTGGGCGCCTTCAATAGAATTGGCTCATTTCAGTAGAAATTCCTATCAACCAGTCTCTTTAGGGAATGCAATATGTGAAACATTATTCACCCATGATCTTTGCCGAAGTCTGTGCATGATTTCCATGGCCGCCTCCATCCCCACGTGGCTCCGCATTCTTGTTAAGCATGAGTACACCGTAGGTAGGTATTATCCAAAGCTAGCTACACTTGCTTCCGTGCCTCCTGCGCACGTACTAACTGCAGCTAGCACGCACCTGCAGCAATGGTTCTGCCTGCTGGTAGCAGCTCGTAGTGTACCATTCCGCGACTTGACCACCGCATTTTGTGGTGGAGACAAGCAGTGTCGCGACCATTTGGAAGTGTGTTCGTTCCGTGTCGGCTTTCTGACAGTGTGTAGCGTGCCCGCTTGCTTAAATTGAACACCGTCCTTACGCAACGAGGTGAAGTCAAGTTCTTTGATCCGAAACCTGGAATCATGCAGGGTGCAAACAGAGTGCGTAGTTGTTGTCATCCTCTACAGCCAAATTCAGGGCCTCGTCATTCAGCACCTGTTCTTTTATTCTATGAGGTGCATAAAAACTGGGGAAATCTGCACTTTCATATTTTCCTTTAAGCATAAGTGAACCTCAGCGTTTTAAGAATCAATCTATGCTGCTTTCAGATCGGTAGGGTTTCCACCCCGTTACACTTAACGCCAAGGATAATCGAACTGTACTGTTTAATTGGCATCATCCCAACTGTGGCTCAATTCATTGAGTCATGAATCTTTTTCGTTTTCGTAGCTATAACTTAATCCCGAAGGACGGTGTTTCTCAACCGAATTTTCAACATTGTTTGTCAGACCAAAATTTAGTTTCGGGCTTTATTTATCTCAAATTATTTGCGTTGCAGGTGACGTCGCCACGCTAAAAAAAGTATCGGAACTGGTGAATGACGTCACAGTTACGGACATCCCAAGTCTCCACGAGGTCACCTGGTTTATGCGAGGATAATTACATGGTGTCAGCATTCCTCAGCTGTCAGGCAGACTGGGCTCCCTGCTGAGCGTCTTGTTCAATAATATTTCTTTTGTTGAGCTTGCACATTGTATTGCGAGATGTCTGGTATATCGGTTTTGTTCCTCAATTCCTGTGGTTTTCTTTTCGTAAGGGCATTATGCCTCATTGATTTTTCAACAGCACCATGGTTTCTCTCTACACACAGACATCGTTCATCATTGTCATTTGAAACATTGGTGACTGCAGTCCAACAAGCAGGAAGGCACCGAAAGGGCCTTCAAACGAAGCTCTATATTCGGGCTGACTTGCACTTGCAAATGAATGAATGACTCGCCGGCGGCGTAACGTCAAGCGTGCTCGGCAGTCGTCGAACAGAATGCCCACTGCTCTTGGTTGTGCTCAATTTAAAGCTGATAGCAAACTTTCGAGATAAGGCGTACAAAGCTAGTACAGCAGTTTGGAACAGCGTAGAATCGGCTCCTCCTGGATGCGATCAATCGACATAAATTTAGTCGCGTCTTGCATCACAAAACAAAGCGACAAAGCCGCGTGTCGGCACGATGCTTTGGAACAAATAAGATGAAGAGAAAGAAATAAAACTGAGTGTCCACAATAAAAACCTAGAGTGGAAACACAGCCTCCTTTAGCGCGTATAATAGAGCTTTAGACGGACGACATGGACAACTTCTGGTCGTACGCGCCGGCACTGGGATGCAGTAATTTCCTCAGGGACAACATCATAGTCCAGTTCACCAGGCCAACGAGAACCTCGTGCGCGCCGAATTAGAGGCGCAGAAGTTTTTCACTGAGTTTGCGGCCGCGAATGGGCGTCGGAACCCACACTCGGTCTCCTGGCTTGTATTCCGCGTTGCATCTTCGTAGGTTGCAGCGTCTGGTGTCGGTCCGCTGCTGGTCTTCGGCCCGTAGTCGAGCAAGTCTTCGGTCTCCTGCTGCACGCTCAAGGAAAGCTGCGACGTCGACATTATCTTCTTCGGTAACGTTGGGCAGCATGGCGTCTAGCGTGGTCGTGGCCACCCTGCGATGGAAGAGACAAATAGGCTTTGTCTGAGTGGTCTCCTGAATGTGGGGTTGCAAGCGAAGACGATTTAAGGCAGGACGAAGTCCCAGGTCTTGTGCTTGGCATCGAGATACATGGCGAGCATGTAAGCGAGGGTTTTGGTCACGCGCTCGGTTAGTCCGTTGGTCGGCGGATGGTAAGCAGTTGTCCTCCAGTGTCTGGTTAGGCTGTAATGGCGGATAGCTTGCGTCAGTTCCGCCGTAGCAGGAGAATGCGCTTCACAAAATATTTAGCCAGGACAGCAGCTTGGGCATGTTGGTTATTCGTTTGTGACGGAACAGCGCAAAACACCGGGACAAGAGACAAGCGCTGACATACAACTGGTTTTAATTTCGAAGAAACACTGCTTCTTATACCTTCTTCCCCCTAAAAAAAAACACAACAAATGCTTCACAACCATATCGTTCAAGCGTCCAAAAAAACATAAGATAAATAATCACAGAGATTTAGAATCACATTTTTAACATTTCAAATTATTTCTTAGTCAAAGCAACAGACGGCGTGCTGACACAATCGTCGCGCAGACTCGCTATCGAAGCTGCCTCGATTATTTCCCTGACTAACTGGTCTTTGTGATTAGCCAAAGCTTTGCATTTCTGGAAAACAGGTGCACAACTTGTTGAAGGGCAATCTCTGCAATGAATTTCCAGGTTCCGGCAAGCTTGCTCGAAATTAGTTTTGTGTTCTAGTAGCCTTTCGTTCATGCACCTACCAGTCTGCCCTATGTATTGTTTACCACATGCCACTGGCAACGAATAAACAAGGCCTTCGGTGCACTCCACAAAGGGGGTTCGATGCTTTAACGTGCATCCCTGCTTCTTTTTGGTCGGGTCGGAATTGACTCGTCTGCACAGACTTTTGAGTTTGTTAGGAGCAGTCATCACTACATTCACGCCAGCTTTTCGACCTTTGCTCTTTAGGCGATGGGAAACGTTGTGAATATACGGTATTGCTACTACCGGCCTCCTTTCTTTTTGTTTCTTTGCCTCATCTTGCTGCTCGGGCCTAGCCTGCATCAGGTGCTTTTTAATCTGCTTGGCAACAGAAACCAAAAGGTGCGAGGGGTAACCCGAGTTGCCAAGCCGTTCAGCCTGGCGAAGAAAGCTCACTTCCATTTTGTGAGCACATGATTTCCTCAAGGCATTTGTGAGGCACAAGTTCACAATAGCCCTCTTGGTCAGCTTAGAGTGAGCTGATTGGAAGGGCATTGGCGCTTTCTCCCCTCTGGGCTCATAGGCCCAGCAGGCATGCCCTCTAGCGAACTCAAGTCTCAGGTCTAAAAACCTTAGTGACCCTTGAGCAGGAAGCTCGTGCGTGACAATAAGTGGCTGCAAAGCCTGTGCAAAGCGACCCACCTCCTCCATTACTGTTTCTAACGTATTCGCGCGTTGGCCATCACAAAGAACCAGGTAGTCATCGACGTACCTAAATACCTTTTTTACGCTTGTACCAGCGAGGGTTTCGTTCAGGAACCTGTCTTTTCGCGCCAAGTACAAATCACTGAGTAGAGGCGCTATGCACGAGCCAATGCAAACACCGCGTTTCTGGAGATACACTTTTTCTTCCCAGAAGACGTAAGTCGACCTGAGGTACACTGATAATAGTTCCAGGAACCCTCTAATAGACATTCCAGAGGCGTTTGGGAATGCAACAGCACCATGCGTATCTATGCATTCTTCTACAGACACCATTAGCTCGTCATGCGGTATGGAATAGTACAGATCTTTTACATCGCCGCATGCTCAGTTGATGTAAAAGATCTGTACTATTCCATACCGCATGACGAGCTTATGGTGTCTGTAGAAGAATGCATAGATACGCATGGTGCTGTTGCATTCCAAAACGCCTGTGGAATGTCTATTAGAGGGTTCCTGGAACTATTATCAGTGTACCTCAGGTCGACTTACGTCTTCTGGGAAGAAAAAGTGTATCTCCAGAAACGCGGTGTTTGCATTGGCTCGTGCATAGCGCCTCTACTCAGTGATTTGTACTTGGCGCGAAAAGACAGGTTCCTGAACGAAACCCTCGCTGGTACAAGCGTAAAAAAAGGTATTTAGGTACGTCGATGACTACCTGGTTCTTTGTGATGGCCAACGCGCGAATACGTTAGAAACAGTAATGGAGGAGGTGGGTCGCTTTGCACAGGCTTTGCAGCCACTTATTGTCACGCACGAGCTTCCTGCTCAAGGGTCACTAAGGTTTTTAGACCTGAGACTTGAGTTTGCTAGAGGGCATGCCTGCTGGGCCTATGAGCCCAGAGGGGAGAAAGCGCCAATGCCCTTCCAATCAGCTCACTCTAAGCTGACCAAGAGGGCTATTGTGAACTTGTGCCTCACAAATGCCTTGAGGAAATCATGTGCTCACAAAATGGAAGTGAGCTTTCTTCGCCAGGCTGAACGGCTTGGCAACTCGGGTTACCCCTCGCACCTTTTGGTTTCTGTTGCCAAGCAGATGAAAAAGCACCTGATGCAGGCTAGGCCCGAGCAGCAAGATGAGGCAAAGAAACAAAAAGAAAGGAGGCCGGTAGTAGCAATACCGTATATTCACAACGTTTCCCATCGCCTGAAGAGCATAGGTCGAAAAGCTGGCGTGAATGTAGTGATGACTGCTCCTAACAAACTCAAAAGTCTGTGCAGACGAGTCAATTCCGACCCGACCAAAAAGAAGCAGGGATGCACGTTAAAGCATCGAACCCCCTTTGTGGAGTGCACCGAAGGCCTTGTTTATTCGTTGCCAGTGGCATGTGGTAAACAATACATAGGGCAGACTGGTAGGTGCATGAACGAAAGGCTACTAGAACACAAAACTAATTTCGAGCAAGCTTGCCGGAACCTGGGAATTCATTGCAGATATTGCCCTTCAACAAGTTGTGCACCTGTTTTCCAGAAATGCAAAGCTTTGGCTAATCACAAAGACCAGTTAGCCAGGGAAATAATCGAGGCAGCTTCGATAGCGAGTCTGCGCGACGATTGTGTCAGCACGCCGTCTGTTGCTTTGACTAAGAAAGAATTTGAAATGTTAAAAATGTGATTCTAAATCTCTGTGATTATTTATCTTATGTTTTTTTGGACGCTTGAACGATATGGTTGTGACGCATTTGTTGTGTTTTTTTTTAGGGGGAAGAAGGTATAAGAAGCAGTGTTTCTTCGAAATTAAAACCAGTTGTAAGTCAGCGCTTGTCTATTGTCCCGGTGTTTTGCGCTGTTCCGTCACAAACAAAATATTTGGCGACCATCGATAGGGCTTTTGCCTAGGCGTAGCCGGGTAAGGCACTCCGTTGCTATGACGATCGACTTATTTCCAGGCATCGACCTCGGGAAAGGGCCAAGCAGGTCCACGGCGGTATGCTGTAAGAGCTAGAGGGGTGTTCATTAGGGTTCAGAAATCCTGCTGGTCACGTGGGAGGGGCCTTTCGTGGCTGACAATCTCGCCAGGTTTTCACATGTTGTGCGACATCTGAAAACAGTCGAGGCCAGTAATACTTGTCTTGAATGCGCCGCAGGGTGCGAGAAAACTCCAGACGTCCCGTTGTCGGCTCGTAGTGTGAAGCCTGTACAAGTTCTTCGCGGAGACTTTCAGGCACCAGAAAGAGGTAGGCTGTTAAGTTCGCGGCGAATTTTTCATGTGGACAGCATTCTGTACACAGAACGAAGACAATACTCACTTAAACGAGGTGGGCGGTGAAATAACCTTGCCTTCCAAGCACTCGATGAGGCGTTTTACGTCGGCATCCTTGTGTTGCTGCTGTGCAAAAGAGCTAGAGGTGATGGGTACTAGGAAGGCGTCGTCATCGCCGTCTTGCGGCGGCGCATCTACAGGGGCTTGTGACAGGCAGTCGGTGTCAGAGTGCTTGCGTCCGGACTTCTAAACGATGGTGGCGTGAAGCTCCTGGAGGCGCAGGCTCCATCGAGCGAAATGGCCGGAGGGGTCCTTCGAGATGGCAAGCCAGTACAGTGCGCTGTGATCGCTTACCGCCTGCAATGGTCCTCCGTAGACGTAAGGGCGGAATTTCGACGTAGCCCAGATAATGACAAGGCACACTTCCTTAGTTTTCGAATGGCTAGCCTCGTCCTTGCAGAGAGAACGGCTAGTGTATGGGATTCCTTTCTCGTGCCCGTCACTTTTCAGAACGAGGACTGCGCTAGAACCACGCTGCTTGCGTCGCTCTCAATGTCGGTCTGTGTTTTCATCAAAGTGCGCGAAAATCGGTGATGACTGTAAACGGCACTCAAGTTCCATAAAGTCTTCTCTTGCGGCGGTTCCCATTTAAATGGCACGTCTGCCTTTGTCAGTTGGACCAGAGGCTCAGCATATAGTTTCTTTCTTTAGTGTACTAACTCAGCCTGCTTTTATGCCTTCCCTCTTTACGTGATATGTTTGATGGTTATGTGTTTTTTGATGCCCTGAACGTGTTCATTTTCGATACAATGTGCTTTTGTTTTAAATATGTCACAGGCACAACATATAATGTACCGTTGTGTGATTGTGAGTTTTTGTGCACAATGTAGTTGCTGTAGGGGGCGGGGACCTCCGTCAAGCCTCTATAGGCTTTTTGTCCCCGCTCCCCACATCCTTGATGTGAAAATAAACCTGAATGATTGATTGATGGGCGAAAAGTTCTTGACAAATTGTCGGTAATGCGCGCGCAGTCCGAGGAATCCACAGCTGTCTTGTCGGCCGGCGGTAGAAACAGTGCGATAGCAGATGTTTTCTACGGGCCTGGGTTTACTCCCTCCTCGACAACAATGTGGCCTAGAAACAGCAGCTCTTCATGGGCAAAGTGCCACTTCTCTGCTTTCAATGTTAGACCGGACGGCTTGATGGCCTCTAGTACTGTATGATGCCTTTTTATGTGCTCTTCAAAATTTGAGGCGATGATACCGACGTCATCTGGTATATGCCACACAAATTTGTCATTTTAGGCTTGAAACGTTGCTGGTGCGCAACAGATACCAAATGGCATCTCCATAAACTCGAAAAGGAGTAATGAGTGCGATTTCGCGATCTCTTTAATCGACCTCAATTTTCAGTAGGCGCTCTTGAAGCACATCGATGAGAAATACTTGGCGTTAGAGAGCCGGTATAGTGTGGTCGATGCGGGAGAGGAGGTATACGTCCTTCTTCGTTACGTTTTTTCGAGGGGCTCTGATCGAAGCAGAATCGAAGGGTGCAGTCTTTCTTCCCAACTAGAACAACCGGTGCTACCCAGGCGCTCTTTGATGGCTGGATGACGTCGTCGCGAAGCATTTCATCCACTTGGTCCTGTATGTCTTGTCGTTCTCGCGGCGACACACTGGAGGGGCTTTGGCGCAGAGGTAAGGAGTGCTGGTCGGTTAGTATGCAATGCTTCAGTCGGCGTTTGTCTGACGTTCGGCGATGACGAGAAGCACTCTGTAGCCTTAGTCGCTTTAGGATGTTAAACCCCATAAACCAAACCAGTTTTGAAGCACATTGCAGATTTGGTCTTGTTTGTTGCGAGGAAGGGCGGAATTTATGTGGACCACGTCGGCGTGACCTTCCTTAGGTGAATGTTTTGGGGCTCGAACACGGAGGGTGAAGCCGTCAGAAATTTCGAATCATTCATTGAAGAAAGAAATCGTGATTCCTTTGTTAATGTTCCGGCATTCTTCACTAAAGTTCGTCAGCAGTACTTCACGCTGGCCATTACGAAAATATGCAGTGCCCCTTGAGATGCCCATTCCTCGCTCTACAAGCAATTCAGTGTTCCCTCGATGAGAGGTTCCACGTTCTTCTCGCTCGTGGCAACTACGGGGACCCAGACACTTATGGATGGGACGCTCACAGGCGTCATGCAGGACACTCAAGGCAACATTCTGCGCCATGATTTTCATCGAAAAGATGGCAGCGCCCGTCGAAAGCGTCATGAGCGTGGATCGAAGTTCGATGGTCGCCTGATGTTCATTAAGGAAACCCATGCCCAAGATCATTTTGCGGGAACATTGCTGTAGCACAACGAAGGTTACGGGGTAGGTATGTTCAGACATAATAAAAGATTTTTAGCGCAACGGGGACACAACACAAGAAAGACGACAACTCGGGCGCTTACTCCAACTGTTTCATCAAGAGACAGCATACGTAATATACAGCCTTCCCAACGTATGCTCACGCGTACAAGGCGCCCAGACACACCAGGCATCGATCTTATTACAGCAGGCGCGACAAAAATTTTTTCTAAAATGTTTTTTCTAAAATGCTGCTGGTATCACGGTAGATAATATTTTAGCCCGTTTACAATTTTATCTTCGTAGCACTTTTATTTCTTTTGACGAGCAACCTTACTTGCAAAAGAAAGGCATATGAATCGGCTCTTGCATAGCCCCTATACTTTGCAACGTCTTTTTATCATTTATCGCTCGCTCTTTACACGATCGTTTTAACAATACTAACAATGACAAGGTCCTTAAAGTGTTCCGTTATGTGAACGACTTTTTAATTGTTTTTAACAAGCAACGGACTCTGCCGACTGAGACAACGGTGAATAGCATTTTAGATAATTTTATACAACTCGGTAAAGGGCTAACTTTTACTTTTGAACTACCTAATAATGGCATGCTTCAGTTTTTAGATTTACAGCTAAAGTTTTTAGATGGACACGTTTGCTAGGCTTATTCCCCTCGTGCTGAAAAGGGTCTCCTGACTTATAATTCTGCCCACTCAAAGGTTGTGAAGAGGGGCATCGCAACCCTCTGCTTGGAGTCCTCGCTCCAGAAATCGTGCGTGCTTGAGATGCAAGCTAGCTTTAATAATCAATTGGACAGGCTTGTTGGAGCCGGCTTCCCTGAGTCGGTCTTGCTTCCTGTGGCGGAACCGCTCCTGAAGAAGATGGAGGCTGGGGCTTGCAGAAATGAACCTGCGGCAAATGAGAGGCCTGCAGTGGTACCTTACATCCACAAATTCACTCACGGCCTGAAGAAAGTGGCAAACCGGTTTAAAGTAGCGGTTGCATTCTCTGCCCCCGCAAGCTTGCGCAGCTCAGCCGTCGCATAACCTGCGAAAGACAAAAGATCGGCTACCAGAGGAGGCATGGCCAGCGTTTCGTGAAGTGTGCCACCAACGTTGTCTACGAAATTCCGTTGTCCGGCGGAAAATTTTATATTGGACAGACGGGACGATGCCTGAATGACCGTCTTAGGGAACACGCAAAGGAAAGGATATTGAAAATAATGAATTCAGCGACTTGTTGAGCACTGTAGGACTTGCACCAATTGTAAACCACGGTTCTGCGAGATGAAGATTTTGGGCAGAGGTAGACATCAGACGGCTCGTGAAATTCTGGAAGCCTTTCATATCAAAAATGTGGGTCTGAGCTGTGTTAGTGACACTTCTGTTTTTCTGTATCAAGCTGAGCAAAACTTTTTGTCGCGCCTACTGTGATAAGATCGATGCATGGTGTGTCTGGGTGCCTTAATTGTACGCGTGCGCATACCCTGGGAGAGCTTTATATTTCGTATGCTGTTTCCTGATTAAACAGTTGGAGTAAGTGCCTGTGTTGTCGTCTTTCTTGTGTTCTGTCCCCGTTGAGCTAAAAGTGTTTTATTATGTCTGCAAACCAACTAGTTCCGCAGTTAACCCCCTTAAAGTATAGGTATGTTCCTTCACAGTCACTTACGCTATCAACCAGGAAGAGCTCCCCTGTATTCATTAATCTTTCCCTCTCTGGTGGCGTCAAGTGGTGGAAATTTGTGGCCGCCCCAAGAGGTCGTGACTTTCCTCAACTCTGCAGCGCTTGCTCTATTCATCACCGAGTAACCGGCTCCTGTGTCCACTAGAGCTGTAACTTTCCGGCCTTCGATAATCACTTCTACATCGGATGTCTTGGCTCTTGCGTTGCATGTCGTCCTCGTAGTCGGGTCACGGCTTCGTCGGTTATGTGAATCGTGGGCAGTGCGCGTCGTCGAAACTTCTCTGGGTGGCGGCATCGCTTGAAGGCAGTTCGCTTAGTGGTCAAGGTTTTCATTGAATTCGGCGTCGGCGTGTCGGGGCGGCGTCTTCACGCGGCCGAGTCTTTGGAGGATCGTCCGCGTTTCACTCGTTAGCTATCTCATCTGCAAAGGTTGTTTTCTTTAGTTTCCCATACAGGGGCTAGGAGACCTTCCGCGGACAGCCGCGGCGTAGCAGCGGCCCGGTGGTACTCAGCGTGGGGTGGACGGCGACAGGGAGTGGGTCAGACGGTTTGACCGCACGTACTCCCCTGTGCCGAAATAGTCGTCGTTTTTCTGTGGTCGCTGGCCGCGCAGCGGTCGTGGGGCGCGATGGCGAATCGTCGAAGCGTGATACGTCTGTACGGGCAGTGGCGAAGTATGTGCCCGGCATAGCCACAATGCAACCGCAGTGGGCGGTGGTCGCGAGTCCTCCAATAGTTGCATTTCCTATAGCCGTTGCGTCGTTCGTAAGTTGGGCGTGCGGAGCTAAGGGGCGTCGTTCTTGTAGAGCTGGTTCCCATCGAAGCAGGCTTGAGGGTTCGTTTAACAGTACATCTCCCTGGGCTAGTTTGTGGAGCATTGTCTAACAAACGGTACAAACAGTGGTAAGTTTAACACAAACTACAAAGAAAGACGGAAAGAACGGGCACTTCTCGGTGTCTCCCAAGGTCAAATTACATGTGGCAATGTAAAGTAATTAAGTTACGCTGAAAAGAAAATTTGGGTAATTAGTTGAGAATCAAACTCATGACCCTTTGGTTCTAATCCATACACGCTACCCCAAGGCCACTGAAGGAACGTTCGCTGGATTTGGTTAAGGCGACCGATGTCTGTTTTGATGTGTGTCACATGGTTTAGTGAACCTACATATGTACTGTAGAGAGTTCGTAAGATCAGCTTTAAGTGATAAGGAAGAAAGCAGCGAAAAATGGCTGGCAGTCTAGGAGTGCCCAGCACGAAATATTGTGAGTTGTGCGCAAATTGTGAACAAGCACAGCCTATTACCGGTGGGCACCACCGCCCCATTCCTGAACGCGCGGTCGAGGTGTCCACTGACACAGGGAGCCAGATATGCGCGTCTTCAACTATTTCATCCACAGTGCCCATTTATCTAATGTAGGCCAGAGGCCCATGCTCCAGTGCCACGTTTCTGCAGCAATGTTGTCAACGTCTACGCGTATCGCTGAAGTGCCCTGTTTCTGTCGCAACATTATCCACGCCAACGCATACAGCGCACATATCTCTACCACTACCGTCCTAGCTCTAAGCGCAAATATTAGTTTGATAGTTGCACTATGTCAAGAATACGACCTGCAATTCACAGCGTGATAGTGTTTTGCAATTTAGCACCAGGCGCGGTCGGTGGCGGCGGTAGCTTTGTGTTCTCGCTTAGTGGCCAGCGAAGCTAATCTTTTCGCGTAGCTACACTTCGAATCGCAGGCGCGAATATTTATTTTATTTATTTTTGTTTATTTACTTCACTTGGAACAAACAACGACAATCCCCCAATCCACAAACATCGCAAGATTTTGCTCGGGGTTCACCCATCGGAATAGTTCTTCGCACTATTAAGCATTTGTACTGTCGCGTCGTTGTCCCGATTATCAGAACGGGGGAGCTATCGCGTGTAGATTCATAAAACAAAAATAACTGACAACAAATTTAAAATACAGATCCGAAGATTGTATAAAATTAAGCGACTATAAAGAAGCAAACCACAAAGTTGACTATACGCATGAAGCAAAATGCACGTGTTTGCCCACCAGTTAGCGTGTTCAGCAACGTACTGAGAAAATAGCTAGAGAGAGTCACACCGGAAGCGCCATGGCATCGCAGATTATATTACCCGAACTGAAAAGAAATCCGTATTACACTGTTCCACTCAAAATCAACTTACTGGTAGAGTTTAAGAACTATTCTGCCTTAATATCGTGCATGAAAACTTCCCCAATTTGCTCCTCGTCTACTTGCTTTCAACTAAGAATATGCATTTGTTACAGTTGTAAGAGGAAAAAAGCAGATCGTTCATGCTGAACTTTCTTGTTGGTGAGCTGCCAAGTTCTTCATAAATTTAGTTGTAGGTTTATTTGAACAGATAAAAGAACCAGGTGTTTATTTTTCGATAAGAAAAAAGCATGACGAAAAATTAAGCAAAAGAAACATTCCCTGACATGGCTAGTGCGTGCCTAGATGGATACCGCGAAAATTAACAGATCAAACAGGATTACGCATAAACACGTGCAGTGCTACGCATAGAAACCTTCTGCGGCCAAAATGGGCAAAAATGACGGACCAGCGCGTTTTCATCATCACTTACAACATTTAAACACGTAAGTACGTAACGTGTGAGCTACGCAAGGTTGGCGCTGGAGCTCACACTTTCTGCGTGGAACACCGGCCAGTTTTTCAACCGTCACCGGAGGAAACTGAACCTAGGTCTGCGCCATCGTCTTCCTCATAAAACTACGCCTTGCGAAGCAAGCTTACTTTGCCGTCTGTCGCTCCGTGTTGCATTTACAAAGAAATGCACGTTCCGGTTTGGGATGGCTGACAGCCCTGCTTGTGAAAGATGTGGTTGCGATGAGACAATTGCACATCTCCTGTTTGAGTGCACTACATGTGAGCTTGAGGCACACGCTTCGTTGTGCCCTGGATAGCCTAGATCCTCGCGTTTTAACAGAGGACAAGATAAGGCCGTGGCTACAGCAATTGACTGCCCGCAACGCCTACAAGGCGCTTTTTGCTTTCGGGAACGACTGATTTGAGCGACCAGTTGTGCTTGTGCCCCTCGCTCTTTCTCTTTTGCGCTTGTCTATCTCGTTAATCGCCTTCCCCAGCCCAGGGTAGCCAACCAGAACACATTTTTGGTTAATTGACCTGCCCTTTTCCTCTTTATCTCTATTTTTGTTTGAGTATGGAGTGCATATTGCGTCCGCGCAATACGACGCGGGACGAAGAGAAGAAAGCGCAGGACAAGACGCGGAACTTCAACTAAGGTTTAGTACAGGAAAACCACATTTATACAGGAATCGTAATCACACCTGATAAAAAGCCGACACCATCTATCTAGATGCTAGCATCTAGATAGCTAGCATCTAGATAGCTAGCAACTAGATAGTTAGCATCTAGATAACTTGTTCCACGCGCGCCCACGTGCCTGTGTTATTTGATGGTGTCGGCTGTTTATCAGGTATGATTACGATTCCTGTAATCCTGTATAAATGTGGTTTTCCTGTAGTAAAGCTTAGTTGAAGTTCCGCGTCTTGTCCTATGCTTTCCTCTCTTCGTCCAGCGTCGTTTTGCGCGGTTGCAATATGCACTGCATTGTCAACCCCCCCCCCCCCCCCCCCCCCCCCCAACTAGCCCGCCTTCAGCATTTGCTTGAGCAGCGCCGCAACCGCGGTCACTCCACTCCGTACAGCGACTGCACGCACTCCCAGCGCGGCACCCCTCGAAACTCTCCAGTGCCGCCTCTGTTTCCTTTGGTTGCCCATAATAGATGACACGGCGTAAACGTACCGCAACTGGTTCTAGTACCAATCAAGATGCCAATCAGTGTGGTGTCCTGTGCAGAGGACATCGCGAAATACCAGGACCAAGATGACGCTTGACTACTCTCGGTAAACGCGTGCAAGCGCAGAGGGCTTCGGGAAATGCGCCAATTATATAAACCAAAAATGGGCATCACTCAATATAGCGTAATAGGCCGCAGAACACTTGATCTCTCTCATATTCTTGATAACATGTGAGGGAGGCCGTAGTATTCAAAATCAATTTCATCTCTGGCTACACGGATTCCTTTGAAGCGGCCGAGTGTAACGCAAACAGTGGCCTTGTGCTTTTAAGCCTCGGCAATATTTCGATCATATACGATATCGTAAGCATAAGTGTCGCTGTAAAATTACTAGGCCAGGCTTGCACGAGTGCTGAAAGATGACAGGCGGTCACCAGTAACGTATTGCACACAACGGGATGATAATGCGTTCACATTTACTCAGAATGCAGTTTCCTGCTTCTCCATATCGAAATTCTCAGAAACTGGGTAACCATGCGGGCTAGTTCCTGCTCGATGAACATAATGAAACAAGCAATAAAACTGAGAACACAAGAACAGGACATACACAGGACAGCGCTGGAGTAAAACAGAAGTTGTACTGAAAGATTGACTTCGGGGGTGAAAAAAAAACACATGAGTATTAGGCACCCAACGCACAACTAGGAACGTAACCTAAAACTTGCTCAACCTTCAGGCAGCTAATGCATAGACAAAATTATCCGGTCATTTCTACACGCGCCACAGCTTGTTAGTAGCTGAAATTCTTCGCAAGTGGCCGAGATGGCGCACTGACATACGCGTCACTTTCTTGCAAAAGGGTGTGAAAGGCTTCCAGTATGTATCTTTCGACATTTTTTTCCCTCTTCTAGTATGAAAATTTGTCATAAGCCGAGATGCAGATTCACATTGTCAGCAGTGACATGGAAGCCATCCAAATCACACACGTTTTTATAATAAATATTGTGTTCTCATGCCTGATCATTCACGCATCTACCGCTCTGGTCTATATACACCCTCCCAGAGAAGAACATGTTGTACACGACTTGTCTGGCACATCGACTACTTTGTTGCATGGCTGACAGTGCAGGTGTTCGGCACTTGCCTTCTTTTTCCTTGAGCATTCTAGCGCACGGACCGGAGAGTTTACTTTCTGCTTAAAATACCACACGCACGCCTTGCCCTGATCCATCCCCTTCGGGTTTTGTGAGATGCCATGCAAATAGGGCACGCATTTAGCTTTCTTCCTTTCCATCGAAAGTTTTTTCCGTGCTGCAGGAAATAAAAAGAGAATTCAGGGGGTATGGTTTGGTTTGGTTTATTGGGATTTAACGTCCCAAAGCAAGTAAGGCTATGAGGGACGCCGTAGTGAAGGGCTCCGGAAATTTCGACCGCCTGGGGTTGTTTAACGTGTACTGTGCAATGTCAGTGCACGTTAAAGAACCCCAGGTGGTCGAAATTTCCGGAGCCCTCCACTACGGCGTCCCTCATAGCCTTAGTAGCTTTGGGACGTAAAACCCCAATAAACCAAACCAAACCATACCCCCTGAGTTCTCTTTTTATTTCCTCTAGCACGGACTAGGCCACTGCATGCAGCACGTCAGCATGAAAATCTGCGTCACGTAGGAAAAGGTGCTGCTGATGAAAGCTGATAGCGATTACCTTAGTAAATACCTTGTAGGCATTTACTATTAGCGATTACCTTAGTAAATGCCTACAACGTATTTACTAAGGTAATCGCTAATAGAGTCGGGACAAACTTGGACTTCAGTCAACCAAATTATCAGGCAGGTTTTCGTAAAGGATACTCGACAATAGACCACATTCACACTACCAATCAAGTGATAGAGAAATGCGCAGAATATAACCTACCCCTATATACAGCCTTCATTGATTGCGAGAAAGCATTTGACTCAGTGGAAACCTCAGCTGTCACGCAGGCATTGCGGAATCAGGGTGTGGAGGAGTGTTATGTGAAAATATTGGAAGATATTTATAACGATTGCACAGCTACTATAGTTCTCCATAAAGTCAGCAATAAAATTCCAATATGGAAAGGCGTGAGGCAGGGAGACACGATCTCGCCAATGCTCTTCACTGCCTGCTTACAGGAGGTATTCCGGGGACTGGAATGGGAACAGTTGGGGGTAAGAGTTAATGGAGAATACCTGAGTAATTTGCGATGCGCTGATGACATTGCCTTGGTAAGCCATTCAGGAAAAGAATTGCAAAGCATGATCAATCAGTTAGACAGGCAGAGCAGAACGGTGGAGCTAAGAATGAACATGCAGGAAACCAAAGTAATGTTCAACAGCCTAGCAAGGGAACAGCAGTTCGCAATTGGTAGTGAGGTGCTGGAAGGGATAATTGAATATGTCTACTTAGGGCAGGGAGTGGCAGCTGATCCCGGATCATGAGAAGGAAATAACTAGAAGAATAAGAATGGGGTGGAGAACTTATGGCAGGTTCTCTCAGATCATGAATGGTAGCTTACCAACATCCCTGAAGAGAAAAGTATACAACAGCTGTATCATATCGGTACTCACCTATGGGGAAGAAACGTGGAGGCTAACAAAGAGGGTTCAGATTAAGTTAAGAACAACGCAGCAAGCTATGGAAAGGAAAATGGTAGGTGTAACGCTAAGAGATCGTAAGAGGGCGGAGTGGGTGAGGGAACAAACGCGGGTTAATGATATCTTAGCTGAAATCAAGAGGAAGAAATGGGCTTGGGCAGGGCATGTAATGCGAAGGCAAGATAACCGCTGGTCCTTAAGGGTAACGGAGTGGATTCCAAGAGAAAGCAAAAGTAGCAGGGGACGGCAGAAAGTTAGGTGGGCGGATGAGATTAAGAAGTTCGCGGGGATACAGTGGCGGCAACTGACAAAGGACAGGGTTAATTGGAGAGACACGGGAGAGGCCTTTGCCCTGCAGTGGGTGTATTCAGGCTGATGATGATGATGATGAAAGCTGAGATTCTCTGCATGACTGCAACCTTTCTGAAGGGCATCGTTCAAGCCAAGATTGGCTATGCCTCTCTTAATTACATGAAAGTGCGGTGAGGCATATGGCAAAGAATTGCATTCGCTGTTCTGGGTGAGTACCTGCAGCAGATGTGCCCTTAGTTATATTTTAGTTTTAATTCTAAAGCCTAAATCACAATGTCAATTGGTAGTTCATGAGTAAATCAACATTTTCTACACTGTTCTACATTGTCTACAGTGACGCGGAAACTTAATCTGTTTAGACACACAGTTTTTAGGAAATTTGATGTTCGTATTCTCGGTTATTTGCAGATCTGTCACTCACACCTATACACCCCGCTACAGGAGACGGGTATGTTGTGCACCCCACGTGTGACACATCCAACAAACTTGCTGGCAGCATGACAGTGCAGCTGCTAGACATCTGCCTTCTCTCTATGCCTCTCGCAGTAAAAGAGAACAGGCCAGATCACTTACTTGGGGCAGAAATACCACAGTGACGCCGTGGCCAGGTCCCTCTTTCTTCAGGTTATGTGAGATGTCACACCAAATGCGGCACAACGTCAAGTTTCTATCGAGCCTAGATTTTATTCCAAACCCCCGTGTTCTCTTTTCTCGTTTTCTGTTGAACATGCTCGGCTACGGCACAAGCTCATCAGCCGGATAACCTGCGTCGTTTAGGCGAAAGAGGTGCTGATGAAATCTGTCATTCACTGCATGAGGTCAACATGTGGCATGGGACTGTTCAAGCAAAGACTGGCTATGCCCCTCTAGACTAGAGTAGAGTGCGACAAGGCATATGACAAGAGTGCTTTCTTAGTTCTGGGTGAATACGTACAGCAGGCGCGATAATCGTTATAACTTTGTTAAAAGTCTAAAAGCTGAACCGCGTTGGCACTTGGCAGTTCATGGCGGATGGTACAGCGCGAAAAAGACGAAAAAACAGAAGAAAGAGACATCACAGACAAGCGCTGACTCCCAACTAAAGTTTTTATTTGAAAGAGCACGAATGTTACACATCAGTCTTGTGGCATTGCAGAGCCGACAGCACTTGCACAAGCACTTTCAACTTTCAAGTGGTGACTCTTTAGCTAGCCATTTGACACGCGGTGAAGTCCTACCAAAGCGAGCGTTCGCCCCCTTGCCTAGTTGACCTCAAGTTAAATAATTTGTTTCTACACCAGGAAAAGAAAACCCGAGACCTAATGGAAGCATATTTTATCCGTAGAAAACAGTCACGATGGATAAGCTAGCCTTCTTTGTTGCTGGTTGACAAAGGGGCTTGTTTCTTGATAGTTCATGATTCATGAATTCATGAACCGTACAAAGTATGTCATCACGTTTTCATTAATGGTGTTCAACTAAACTTCAATGCTGAGAAGCTGCCACGGTACATTCATTCGAAGCATTTCTATATCTTTCATTAGATGTCAGCTGGAATAACACCAGTGTTTTGCTCTACATTTGCATAAGCAGCGTTTCATACTGATTTGGCCGCTAATCATTTACCATTTCGAGCCTTCCGTTTTTGGGCTCAGTTACTCAATATAGTATTTGTTAGTGAAATAGGCCTAGATGTCACAACAGGAGTGAATGAACGTAAAACTAATTGCTCAATAGAGGTATTGCTGAGTTTGGTGGGCTGATAAACTACTCCAGGTCACCTGAGGCCGTTTCGGTGACAGGCCCGATCGATAATCAACGTTGATCTGCCTGGTGATCACTTGACAGCGCTGCCTTTCGCGGCTCCGTTGTGATAACACGAGGAAGTACGGACAGGGTGCGGGTGGACTTAGAAATATTTTGATTTTATTCTATGGTAAACTTCCTCAGGGACAAGTGGACGCTATGACCAGGACCAATAGAAGCCATTGTTTGATGAGGCGGTTATTTTCATTGAAGAACTAGGGCGGACTATGAATTGCTGGAAAACTGCTATAACAGGAGAAACAGCGCCAATTCTGGTAGTGAGCCTCATGTCGTTCTCATAAAAATTCTCTTTTTGAGCCAGTTAAGCTCCAAAGGACTGAAAGATATTTGATGCGCGCTTTGTTGGGGTTGCAGCGGTTCCTGAGTATGCGTGTAGTTACATCCAAGGAATTATGTCAAAATTGGAGTTAGCTGTAAATCCAGCGGCGTCCTGCCTGCATGTTCTCTCGTATTGTAAGTTTTTACCATAGTTTCTCGAATCAAACCTCAATAAAGGTACACTGCCGACCTGAACAAGGGGCCAACAAAAGAAGCGAGACATTAAATATTCGTGTCGTAGGCGCACTACAGCTGCTACCGGCTGATTCGCCATGGATGTGTACAAGCTGTGCGGGAAGAAAACCCGCACTTCAAGATGCAGCGTGAGGAGCACCATCTTTGATGATGGCCGGAATTTTCGTGACGGAATAGTTCGGGTAATGTGCAATGTCAGGAAAAAGACGACACTCTCTCTCTCACAACGATTAATTCACGTTCTTGCCCAATATACACAATATGTTCAAGAGCATATGATCAAAACCGCGTGGGCGTAACTGCATTCATAATGAGCTAAAGGCGTCGGATAGTTCGCCGTGACGCCGCGGCGCCGCCGCTGTCGCTGCTCGTGCCCGCAACTGTCCTGCCGGGATGACTGGCGTCGAGCGACGGCGCGCCCGTGGTGTTGGCGGCGTGGATATTGTGCCCGCGTACATTTCTACTGGCCACCCTGTGGCCGGAGACCACCATAGAAAAGATGAGGGCCCCCACGAGACCGACGACGAGGGCGGCTACGATAATCGGCAAGACGACCCTGCAGGGAAGGAAGCTCATTACACAAAGGCTTCTTCAGTGAGAGTACAGCATTATATGAGCAAAGCAGGCGCTTTGGTGAGCTATGGAGCCATACTTAGCTTTGCAGTTTTACACCAAGCTAATAGCAACGCTCAAAAAAGAAAACAGCCGTATTGATTTAGTCATCAGTCGAATGTAAGGTGGTCAGCATTAGGCGTCTTTTGCAGGTGTCAGGATGCTCGTAATAGACCCTTAATGAGGATAAACATTGAATATATGTGACCTTGATGAAGATGAATGGGGCCCTTTTTATGTGCCGAACGGCCAAAACTTGCAAGCACCACTGCCCAGTAGCCTGGTGTGTTTAAGTCTGTTCATTGTGGCTGTGCGGTTTCTTGAGCGACCTACTCTATAAACAAATTAAAGAAACTAAATCTCTCTGTCTGCAACCTCCAAACCGTACAATCTCTTGGGACAGTAACAAATCGACGCGGATCTTTTTTCGTACGAAGCTGCAGACATGCATTGGTTGAAATTGCGAAACTAGGAGAGATAAGCCATTGTAGTCGGCCAACGGCTTCTGGAAGCAGAGACGGCCTCTGCAACTCTCTCTTTAAGTCACCGAGTCTTGCCCAGTCGACATTCGCATGCCATGAATATAGGCTGCGAGAGAAGAAGTGACGGCAGCATGGATAGGACAGGGCATAGGTGGCTCGGGTACTAGATCGAAAGAACACTCCGTCGACAGAAAATCTTCTTTCTATACTGCGCCAGATATGGACGCCGCATGAAACATTTTTCTTTCGGCTTTGCGTTAGCTGTCGTTTGTTTCTAAAGCTACCTGTGATACTAACAGCCTGTTAGAAGACATAAGGAAATTTTCGCCGGTGCGTTCTATATGCGCCGTAATGCAGGAGAGTTTTTGTCGACCCTGAGTTTGTTTGGCTTTGTATGAGAGACGCTCACTGTCTGGAAATGCCGTGCGCAACACGCATTTGCTTACGTAATTCTGACCGCAAGTTTTGTTCGCTATTCCCAGATTCGACGGGTATTTATGCATGAGTAACATTTTGTTCCTACCTTGCTGAATCAAGCGGCAGAAGAGCCGAAAGTTGCTTAAATGTTGTACTGTCAGCTAAAAATCAATTCTGGTCACTGGGACTTGTGACGCGGTGGATTTTACATGTTAATCATTTGCACGAGAGGCAACGAACTACGACTAGATTAATCTGTCTTATTTATAGTGATATTTTACTTGCCTGCCCCTGATTTGCTTTCACGTTTTCTAGTCCTCTTGAAGTTTTGAATGCTATATTACTGCACGTTTGGGATGCACAGCGCTAAATACCTAGCGAGACAAGTTTCAGGTAACTAATGCAGCTTTCCGAGCCTGTCCAGACTCTTAAGAAATAGGCAGGGAAAATCGGTTTTGTGGCAACAAACCAGACCGCTGACTGCCTTAATAACCTCCAGAGGATGCTGATATGGGTGGCTCGATAGGAGAAAAGCTGGCGACAGACTGAGCTGAAGCGTGTCTCATGCGCTCCGAATAGAGGAAATATGAGAACCGATCACCGGCTGCTTCCATCAACAGCTCAATCCAATATATTCCCAGCGGTGCTGTACTGCTGATGAAATGCAGCTAAGATGTAGAGCACATTCGGCAGTACCAGGTAATTGGTGCTTTTCATTGCCATAAGCCCTATGCAGGATATATCACCCTGATCTATTCTACTCCGCTGATTCCTGTTTTAGGCCTTTGTGCCTTAAAAGCTTTAAGGACCTTTATCGGCGATCTCATTTGATCATGAGCTGGAACTTAATTCGAATTTATATGTTGTTTTGACGAAATTAGAAGGCGCCGACCAAAAGAAAAGATGAGATGACGTTTCGGCTCCCCCACGGGAGCCTTGTTCACAATGAGGCACAACGTAGCTGCGTTGTCCATTTTTATACACGGCGCAAGAGCGAACCCAGGGACCTGGCGTAGATTGGGGGCAAGTTCCCGTCATTCCGATTAAGCGTATGCGCTGTCGTCTGGATAATGAGCGATTCCGATATATGTTGTTTTTCGTTATGCTGTGTGTCCTTTATATTGCATTCAACACCACAAATTCAGAATTAAATGCCTCAGGGAAGAAGCTGGTAAATGCGATTGTCAATTTTATTTGAATCAAAAAGGACGCTGATAGCAGTAATTGAAGCTGTAAATGAAACTACGCATGAAACTGCGCGACCACACATTCTGAACAGCAATACGACTTCGAGCCTGCTGTTGTTGCGTAATAAAATGTAAGATAATGAAATATTGCCGCGGTAATCAATTCAAAAACAAGAAGCGGGATAAAACGCTCTGTTAGTACGGTTAGAGAACAAGGGCTTTCTTAGGTACGGAATCTATTGACACAGCGTTACGGCTGTACTGTTCAGTGTATTGAAACCTCTAAATCGCTCGATGTGACTTACTGCGCCTGGTTTTTATCTTCGTCAGCCGTCTTGGTAGGAGACCACATGGCCGGAACCTGTAAGCAGAATTGGAACCAAAAGGTCAATAAGGTGACAAAAAAGCAATGTGTAACCCCCTCTTGCACGTCTAAAGCGAAGCGGTAGGAAGAGGTCAACTACTGACTTATGGCTTCCTTTCAAGAACTACCGCCTTCCACGCCGACATGAATCTGGTCCACTTGACTAATGCTGCCATTTTTTGGTAATTTTTGGTAATAATTCTCTGAAAAATTCGTCAGATCAAAATACTCTCCCGCGTCACTGCAGGAGTTGTAATGAATGTGTTCCAGGTTTTAACAACATTTCTGTTATCGGAAAAGGGAAAAACAGGGAGGAGAGGGAAATCCTTGAGGCCTTTCATATTAGGCTGCAAGGCTGCAAGACACATGCATCAGTGCACCGTGCTTGCATCTCACTAGCAAGGAAGTTAATTTCCTAAGCAGAAGTGTGCGCGTGGAAGATTGAGACATATTATCTGTATTTTGTTGTTTGCCAGTGTTGGAGCGTGTATCCACTCCTCGGTGATCTGCCACTTATGTATCTGTTTGTTTTGTTTGGTGTGTCTGATACGCATGCGTCTTCTGGTGACCTAGGTTGGCCGTTTCTCGATTAAACTTCAGTTGTTAGTCCAGCGTTGTCCTGTGTTCTTCTTCTCCTCGTGTCTCGTTCTTTCGCTGGTGAAGTTATGTCTGATGTACACCAACTAGCCCACATGGCTACCTTGTTACATTTTTGGTAGCTAGGCATCGGTGGTTTTTCATCACGAAGTGCTCCGAGGCAGATGTAGGCCTCGACCACATTTCTCTTGGAGAAACTACCTCAATGAGTCACTGCCCCCCCCCCCCCCCAATAAAAAATAGTACATTTCTCGCTTTATTGCAGAAAACGAGGAAGTTAAAACGATCAGAGAGTATAGCTCCCCTACCCTACCCACCGATATGCCACGCGGCACCGCCTTGGTTTCTGCATAGGGTATCAGGTACTCTGTAGCGAGAATTATCCACTTACTGCCGGCCGACGGAAGAGGGAATGGCCCCGGAAGACCCTCTGCCACACTCCCTCTGACAAGACCCTCTGATTCCCTCTGCCACACTATGTTAATCAACAAACTTTTTTTGTTACGGCGCACGAGGCACTGCACATGATCTCTTCATATCTTATTTAAGCCATCTCAAGCAGTATGTTGCGTTGGGTGAACATTCGTCAGAGTCTAAAAATACCAATACAGGAGTACCGTAAGGAATCATTTTGGGACCCCTGTTGTTCTGTCTGTATATTAATGGTCCCCAAGATATCATCTGCGATTCCCTGGTCAACCTCATATGTTATGCAGATGATACCACGCCCCTAACCACAGGCAAAAACACAAAAGACATTGAAAAAACCACTAGCAAAATCCTTATTGATTTGAAATTATATCTCAAGTCAACGTTCATAGTATGGGATGAAAAACCTTATCTTCAGAAAGATGGCATCTGTATAGGTTCATGCATTGCACCCATCCTCAGCGATTTGTTTTTAGCCCGTTTGGACAGGTCTTTTGCTTGTATTGTAAAACATACCAATGTAATCAAGATTTTTAGGTACGTTGAAGACTTTCTGATTGTTCTTAACAGTAATGACAGTTACTTTATGGATGCCGTTCTTAATGTTCTCACTCTTTTTCGTAACCATTTTATTCCTCTTGAACTAACGTTTGAACTACCTGAAAACAGCGTTATCCAATTCCTTGATATCAGCATCACAATGCACCATGACCGGACGTGCTGGATGTTCAAACCTCGTGGCGAAAAACCATTGTTACCTTTTCATTCAGCCCATTCTAAGCTCGTAAAAAGATCTATTGCTAGCCTTTCATTTTTTAATTGTTTAACTCATGCATGAAAGTTTTTCTCAGCAGTGTAAGAGGCTTGAGAATGCTGGATACCCTTCCCATGTCCTAGTGTCTGTGGCGGAAGGTGTTTTGAGGAAAGTCTGCAACAAAAGAGGCCAGGATAACCAGGAAGCCATGAGTAAGAAAGAAAAAGTCGCCGTCATTCCTTATTTTCATAAGCTTTCTCATAATCTAAAAAAAAATAGCGCAACGTTCGGGAGCCAGAGTGGTTTTTTCGGCGCCTAAGTTGAGTCATCTTGTGTACGAAACATTTAAAAAAATCTAAAAAGGGTGTTGGTTGTACGAAAAAACATAGGAAAAAGTTTGTCAATTGTATTGAAAATGTCATTTATCAGATTCCTCTTTCCTGTGGCAAGCAGTATGTAGGGCAAACCGGCAGATGCCTGAATGATAGGCTTCGAGAGCACGGGCGTGACATAGATGATATGCGTGGAAAAGGGTTGTCAGTCCACTGCCGTGGGTGTCACTGCATACCGCTTCTTGAACAATGCATGGTTTTAAAAGTGCACAACAACCGATTGACACGAGAAATCATAGAAGCGGAATGGGTATCACTTTTGAAAGATGATTGTGTTAGTACCCCCTCTGTATCATTGCTGGCAAAAGAGCTCGCATATCTGTCTGATACGCTTTGCTAGCACATGGTTTGACGGCGTGTTGGTCGCGTTGTCGATATAAAACCACCTTTCTTTCTGATATAAACCATTGTTGGAAGCTAGCGCCGTGTGTTGTCCGTCTTTCTGTGTCCTCGTCTCTTTGCGCAACGGTTTTCACCTTTCAAATATGAACCAACAAGCCTAAGCATATACCCTCCTTATTGATGTTTTGAACTGAATGGATAAAAATCGTTTACTTGTAAACGCTGAAAAAACAAACGCGGTACTCTTCCGGCCAAAGAATAAAACTGTTGATTTGCCAAAAATAGATCTTGGTATGCAGAAGGGTTGAAATGCGGGCCAGTTGGTACATTGTAAACTGAGAAAAAACCAGTCACACAAGACGACGGACAAGAAGAGTGTACACACCACAACGACTGGACTAACAACTGAAGTAACTTCAGTTGTTAGTCCAGTCGTTGTGGTGTGTACACTCTTCTTGTCCGTCGTCTTGTGTGACTGGTTTTTTCTCAGTTTAGATCTTGGTGCCACTTCCAGGGATCTTCTCGAGGGCATAAAAAACCTTGGGGTTCATTTCTCCAGTAAATTAAGCTGGTACATATATGTAAATGAAATACATAAAAAATTATGTAAGATCATTAGCCTACTTAGCAAAAACAGATTCGCAATATCAATGCGAGTAAAGCTGCTGATCTATAATTCCATAATTTTGTTCAAGGTAAGCTATGGGCACTTGGTTCGGGGGACTACAACCAAAACGAGTACAAAAACACTGCTCATTTTGCAGAAAAGGGCCTTGAGCATAATTTAAAATGTGTCTTTCGACTTTCCCTCTGCTGAGTTGTTTCATTGTTGTAATGTAATTAAAATAGATAATTTTTACAAATATCACTTAGCTAACTCATACCGTTCATCCACAAAGCAAATAACCCAATATTTGCGTATCTATCCAAACTTCCGCTAAACACACCGCTTTACAATACCCGCCATCCCGAGCACTGGCACGTTCCTATACCTCGCAACAACTACTCTCTGCAGTCTTTGACACATACTCTTCCATCAATGCTAAATAATTTTGAAATGAAGAAAAGTGACATTACCAGCATGTCGAAGAAAAACACTGGAAATATTTTTGTTTGAATATGATTACGTTTCAAGTGCTTGTTTCTCTTTTGGCTTCATGTTAATTTTTTCCTACTTTTTTGCCTTGTGCTCAATATAGTGAGCTGTTGCTTTCTGAAATATCTTATATATAATGCTTCCAATTTGCCTGATTATAACTCTCTATATACGACGGGTACCAAATCTTCACTTGATTATTGTTAGCCAACGTGTACAAGGCAACTTATATGAATTGTATGACATATGTTTCCTTGAACTCCGTCTCGATGTATGGACGACTGCTGCCATCACCTGTAGGGGCAGCCACCGGGTCAAGCAACCGATAACGGTAGCTTTTTGTGACTGCTCCTTGCCTGTGGTAAGGGAAAATAAAAATGAATTGAACTGAAAGATCCATGCTGACTTGGTCAATATGTAAATATAATTTCTTATAAAGTAGACGCACACACGCTTACAAGAGTTTAATGACATCTCGACTGGGAATAGTTATTTTTCAAAGGCTTTGAAGAAGCCTGGTTCCCACGGGAAACATCAGTAAGCCCTTATTCTGCATTGAAACACGTTTTTGATCAAGTTGGCGCATGGTTTGCAGAAAAAAATAAAGCTCCAAAGAGGACAGCACAGAGGAAGCGACAATACAGGCGCAACTTGCTACTGCTTATTCAAACCAAAGACAGCTGAATATATAGCGATTAAACTAGGGAAGTCGGGTGAACAATAACAGGTGCGAAGCGCCCGTCACGTCGTCTTTTCCTCTGTGCTGTCCTGTTTGGACCTTTGTTTGTTCTGCATGCCCTTGATATGATTTTAAGCCCGTGTCGGTCTAGTTTGTAAGTATATAACTTCTGGTTCATCATCATCGTCATCATCAGCCTGACTACACCCACTGCACTGCATGCCTCTCCCATGTCTCTCGAATTAACCCTGTCCTTTGACAGTTGCCGCCACTGTATCGCCGCAAACTTCTTAATCTCATCCGGCCACCTAACTTTCTGCCGTCCCCTGCTACGTTTGCTTTCTCTTGGAATCCACTCCGTTACCCTTAAGGACCAGCGGTTATCTTGCCTTCGCATTACATGCCCTGCCCAAGCCCATTTCTTCCTCTTGATTTCAACTAAGATGTCATTAACCCGCGTTTGTTCCCTCACCCACTCCACCCTCTTCCGATCTCTTAACGCTACACCTATCATTTTTCTTTCCATAGCTCGCTGCGTTGTCCCTAACCTAAGCTGAACCCTCTTTGTTAGCCTCCACGTTTCTGCCCCATAGGTGAGTACCGGTAGGATACAGCTGTCTGGTTCGTAGTGCTCCTTATCGCTGGACGCCGTTTTTTTGTTTCCTTGTCTCTTTCGCAAAATTCTGCTGCTCACTATCAACGATGTTGCACTCGGTCAGGTTTCCTCCTGGGTGCTGCACCACCCACACGTAATCATGGGCGATGTTAATCAACCACTATATCCTGGCAGCAGCGAGGTTTGTGGGACGTATGTCAACGTGCTGGCGGTAGCTAAATCTCTGCCCAATCTTCTCAGGGAAAGGGTGAAGCTTTGGAAAGCGTGTGCAATCGGGGCGATAAGTGTACGGTATGCGTAGTCACGCAAAAAAATCTAGTTGCGCTGCCTCGCGACCTGGTAATGTTAAAATCTGATAGAGCGTAAAGTTTCAGGCACTACAGGCAATTTGCTTGCGTGAAAACTCCGAAATAATGTTTTCCCGCACACCCGCACTCAGTAAACTTTTGCGGCTGATAGTGCGCCATGGGTCGCTTCTATGCGCTGCATTGAGCCAACACCTTTCGTCTGGCCGCTGGTGTTTACAATAGAGGACCGGACATGGCTCCACGCTATAGTGATAAGACAACAGTCGCAAATCGCGGTGAAAAGTGGGCATCGCTTTCAAGGTGCAGCCATACTTGCACATTGAACACATTTGCCGTGAACTCGAATGCTTCCTCACAGAAGCGTACAGATAAAGAAAGCTGAAATACATCACAAATGCTAAGGATTCCAAGATCCATAAGTGGTTCAAAGCGAAGCAAATACACTTGCTTCTTTATATTCGGAGGCGGAAGGGGCATATAATGAGCGCTGCTGCAGACTGGAAGAAACAAGACATCCCAAAAATTTAGAGGACATAGTAGTAGCGCTAAAAAACAAGGACGACAGGGTAGAGAAAGACAACACAGGCGCTAGACATCAAATGGACAGGCCCTGGACACTTGGCGGCACATTGCAAACGTTGTAAGCATGATGACAAAAAATGTACCGCTTTGTTTGAGCAGACACGTGTGATTTATGTCAGTGCAGATCAGAAAGAGCGGGAAGTATTGGAAGCCTTTATCATTCACTTGGAAAGGCAAACGTGCGTGAGCGAACCAAATGTTTATCTGTGCACTAAAGATTTGAGGTTCTTGTGTCGGGAAGTGCCATCACGTATGCGATGCAATTGTTGATTTTTGTATGCTCCTGATTGTCGCCTATAAATTCGTTGTTGTTCTCGAGAATATAGCCAGTTGATGTGTAGCGCCTGTGTTGTCTTTCTCTACCCTGTCGTCCTTGTTTTTTAGCGCTACTACTATGTCCTCTCAATCCAAACACCAACTAGCCCAGCTTTCTGCCTTAAATCCCAGAAATACGTCACCCTCACTTTACAAGGTTCAAAGAAATTCTGAGTGCGACGTTATGTACGGAGGCAAAAGGGCGCACGACCACTCGAGGTTCCGCTAAACTCCGGCGAAGCGGATATCCGGTGAGCGAGAGTGGATTTAACCATGAAAAACTCGGCAGGAAAACCGTAGCGCTTTCGAGAAGAGCTTACAACTGGTGGTATCCGATCTCGAGAAAGGCGAGGATGTGGGGTTGTTGTTTGGCACCTGAAATATTTACCTGGGTAGCATGCACGGTTTCCCTGCCTGCTTTAACTGCTTGAACAGTCTACACCAACGTCGTTTTTCTGGCTACACAGCGCGCTACCCTTCTTTTCCCAGCTTTGGCTCGTTGTATCCAGCCAAGTCAGGCCTCTTTCTTTGTAGCACTAGTGCGCTTGGCGCCTCTCGCTGCAGTCGCTCTTTGACGCATGGCAGCGCCTGCAGGGTCTTCAGCAATGTTATGAGACATTGGTAGTGACGAATGAAAAAATGAACAATTACTAAGAAATGATTTGCATCACATCGCGCATGATGGTATTAATTGTAACACGTTGCGCGAGCGGCTGTAGCCATACCACAGTAATCTAAAGCATCTGGAATCTAAGCAACTCTGTCTCCGGCGCCGCTGTTTGGAACCCCACCTGGGGCTATATTACTACTGTTTGTTCTCTCGTTATTCCTATTACGATTGAAAGCTCGAATGCTTCAGAATGAGTTCGGCCTCATGTTGAGTATAACGTTCAACTTAAGGTTCGCTCCGGTTTCAGCACAATATTCGTTTGAATTTAACGAGAATGGTAACATAAATTGTTTCATGAGTAAAATCCTCGCCCCTTTTGACGTCTCGTCGCCAGCCGCAGCCGTCACGTGCGGGCACAGCGCAATTTAGCGAAGCTTGCGTAGAAACTACCGCTTCGCCTCCGGAAATTAAGTCCAGGGAGAGCCACTCCTTTCAGTGGCAGAAGAAAGGGAGTTGGCCCCTTGGAGTCAAAGCGCGAGCGATCTTTCTCTTAGTGTAGTCTTTCTCTCCACGAAGAGCTATGATACCTGTCAAATATCCTCGCGGTGGTTACTTATCTCGACATTGCCATATGTCTAAATGGCTCCCCTGGAAGACAAAGGCTTCTCCATTTCATATCTCTTCAATTATTTTTGTGCTGTGTCAAGTGCGACAATCTTGTCGCAAACTTTTTATCATCCGTCCACCTTGTCTTCTGCCGCTATTTCCTCAGAATCAGCTACATGTATAACATTTTTGTGTTGTGTTGGGTTTAAAGGCACATAGGCAGCTAAGGCCATCATGCGCCAACCACAACATGTATAACATTTATCTATAATGCTCATAATGCGTGACCAGCCGTTATATGATATCAGGCGCTGAATCTGTGACTGGATAGTCTAGAAAACACGTTGCCCCGTCTTCTAAATAAGTTTCAAACTGCACAAGTTGATCTTTCACGTGCATGCCGCCAAGTTATACATGATGTATGTGCCACTTTATAGATTCATTGCTTCTTTATCCCTTCACGGCTTCTTTATCTCTTTCGTTTCCGTATAGTGTTGACCTAATTTGAGTAACCGAATTTCTGTTGTTTCGATGACGTGTATTTTTCTGTTTCCTTTTTTTGTTACCATTTTTTGTTGTACACTTCATTCCTTGTTATTTTTTCTAATAATACGCAAAACCATTTTTTGATAACTATTGTTTGCATTTTGAGATGCTATTTGTTTAAGACATTTATGTTACCTGCTGCCCTGCAATGTAGGGGCCGAGGGGCACGTCAAGCCAAAATTTCTGGCTTTTTTCCCTCGGCCCTCACCATGTGTTCATGGGAAAAATAAATTGAAATTGAAATTGAAATTGAAAAGTTTAACTAAAAAGCGCTTCGCACTACATTTGGTGACTCACCGCTGAAGTAATCTGCATCCAACTACTTTCAAGAAAATAAGCTGTTCACGCTCTCAGTACACTTAAAGGAGAGATTTGATTCAGTGAAGAAGAGCGGAGTTTCATACATGCCATAATTTTACACCACCGATAATACAAACCTGAAGACCCTTAACGAATGGACAAATCTCTACGGCAGCCGTCGCTAACCGTTTACAGCGCACTAAACAAACACGCTATTTTAATTGCAGCTGGTTGCGGCATTTATGTCAAAGATGAGTTCTACAAACATCGTACCAATGTGCAGTCAGGTTGCATACTGCGTGTAATCCAATGCGCAATATGTACCTTTCCGAGATGAAGGATAATAGATTTTGTCTTCTTTTTTTGAAAGACAAAATATACTGAGATTAGGAAAATGGTGTGGAAGTAATATGTTTCTGCGTTTTCGGCACAAAACGTTAAGAGAATAAGAAGTGGACAAAGTCCTTTAGCCCATGGAAGCAATCCCGTTCATTCCTCGGAACTCCAGCAAAATGTTTGTGGCGGAAGTATTTGTATTCAATTCTTCCTGTGAGCTGACAGGATAGAATACATGTTTACTTTCCATTGTCTCTGGACTGTGTTTCGTGATGCGGCTGAACAAAGAAAACTGGGCTAAGCGGCTGTCAGTGGAAAATCCAAGATAAAAACGTCTACGCCAAGCCAATGTCCAGTGCTATAGCGCAAGCTAAAAGTCGTACTTTCAAGATCGCCTACACGGATGAAAGTGTATTTTTCTCTCTAAAAGGATCTCTTCGTAATACGAGTTCCATAGTTAATTTCGATGAGTATGCAGCTCTCTTAAGCTTGTCTATCATGTTTTAAAACACTAAATGCCGGATCGACGGCAGCACAGCTCACACTGTTATGTTGGAATATGATATTCGCTCATTGCACTGTCACACAACCAATTCTACAGTCAACATTCCAAACCAGCAAGAGACCTGGCGTGAGCGACCGGGAATTAAAGTGCTGGCACGGGCGTTTTCTACTCCACACCGCTGCTTCATAAGATCTCTTGCTGCTTCATGTAACACGTGTTTCTTATGAACTAGCTGTGTATTTATGCTCTTCCTTGCTAGCTTCTTTTGGCCATACAATTTACAGGTATGTTTCTTACGGCTGCGATATCAAGTGCGCTCATCCTTGGGCTGGCGAAGCCTCGAGCAAGGCTTTCGGCTCCTCCTGGTACAGGAAACTCGTACGGACTTTTCTCGTGAGCTGAGGTTGGTGCCGGCTCAGGGAGGCCACTCAGAGTTGGCGCAGAAGCGGAGTCGGAAGCAGCATTCGGTGCCTGCAGGAAGCCGTTCAGATCGGGCGACGGTCCTCCTGCGCGGCCGCTGCTGGCTTTTCGTGACCCCTTGGACTTGTGACGGTGCGGCGAAGGCGAACCGCCGACTTCAGAGGAGCTGCGTGCAGTACCGCAGAACCGCGATAAGAAAAGGGGAATAAAATGGTAGCCAAATTTAATGAAAAAGGAAGACGCAGCTTTTACCTGTTACATTCCAGTGGCACACCAGTTTATACTCTCGAATTAGCCGCAGCGGTGGCTCAGTGCTTATGAGGTTCTGCTGGTGACCCGAAACACGCGGGATCGATCCCGGCCACGCCGGTCGAATTTCGATGTAGGCGAAATGCTGTAGGCCCGTGCACTGTGTGATGTCAGTGCGTGTTAAGGAAGCCCAGCTTGTCGAAATTTTCCGCAGCCCTCCATTACGATGTTAACCAAAGCTTGAGTCACTTTAAGAGGTTAAACCACATGAAGCGAGCTACACACTTCAATCGGAGAAGCAGCTCACTCACAATAATTTGCCTCCGACTGCCCATTGTTTCACCATGACCAGTCAGAGCAGCAACTGGAAAACACCAGCAACTTAATTTATAGGCTACGCAGTAGAGCCGCTGACCGATCAAATGCTAATTAATGATATTTAAGTTGAAATCGAAAAGAATAATTGGAATGGGCAAGGCATGCAACGCGATTGCAAGATTAGGGAAGTTCCAAAGGGTAGCACAGTGGACTTTGAGATGACAAGCGCAACAGGGGCAACAAAACGTTATGTAGGCAAATGAGTTAAGGAGATATGCGAGAATCCATCGACATGTCACGGTCTACAGATCTAAGAGCGTACGTTGTTGGGCTAGTCGGTCAATCATGGTGAATACAAGGGGGGTACTGCGCACAAAAAGACAAGGACAAGAAGATAACACAACATGCGCAGACTCGTGACTAACTTTATTTGAAAACACGACACTCCTTTTATAGTTTCAAAACTGTCACATCACACACATGATGAAACCAAAAACCTGTCTTCATTGTGATACAGTTTGATAGAAGGGTCACTTACGTAATCTTTATCCTTCTGTTTGATGCAAAACGCCTCCGCCAACTCACGCGCCACCTGGTCACGGCTCCTCCTCAAAACTTTTGTATCTGTCAGCAAAGGCAGGCCAGGGTTATTGCGCGTAGCATCCGGGCATGCGCCACAATGCAGGGGTAAATTCGACCCTGTCCCTGATTTCATGGAAAGCTGGTGTTCCCTTAATCGCTCATTCAAACATCGGCCTGTCTGACCGATGTATGCCCTGCCACAGGTGAGGGGAATCTGGTAAACGACACCCGTCTGGCACCTGACAAAACGAGTGGCATGACGCTTCTCGCAGTCCGCTTTCCTCTTCCCTCCGGACATGACCTGAGGGCCCAATGAAGCCAACTTGCATGGGGCGGTAAAAACTACCGGCACGCCGTACCGTTTCGCCACGTTCTTCAAGTTGTGGAAAATTCTGTGAATATACGGTAGAACCGCTGCCCTCATTTCCTTAGAACGGCCACTATCCCGGCACGTCCTATTTTTCAGTTTGCGCAGAAGCTTCTCTGCCACTGCAACGATGATTGAAGCAGGAAAACCAGCCTTCGTCATCCTAATTACCTGATTATTGAGGCTCTCGTGCACCAGGTGAGCGCGAGACTTAGACAAGGCGCCCTGCAGGCAATAGGTTCCGATAGCCCGTTTAACATTCTTGGAATGTGCTGATCTGAACGGCAACAGGTCTTTCCGTGCACGTGGTAAGTACATCCAGCAAACGTGATTTGGTGTTATAGTCAGGTTAATATCTAAAAACTGTAGCTTGTCATGCTCCGGTAACTCGTGAGTAAAGGTTAGACCCTTCCCATGTCGTCTGGAAATCGATAAAAATTCTTCCACAATCACAGTGTGCGTCGCGCCAGGTCGATCTTTAAGAAACACTAAATAGTCATCAACGTACCTAAATATTTTCAGAGTAATCTCATCGTCAAAATAGCGCACCAGATCACAGTCAATGCTGGACAAGAAGATGTCAGCCAGTGCAGGTGCCACACAGGAATCAATGCAAATTTCTTTGCGCTGAACAAGGACCTGATCGTTAAAAGATACAAAAGTAGAACCAAGATAAAACTCAAGTAAAGACATAAAATTGTTCAGCGTTGTACCGCAGGCATTCTGAAAAGCTATTACACCCCTATCTTCAATACAAGACCTAACGGCGCTAAACAGGGCATCGTGGGGTATTGAAAAGAACAAGTTTTCAACGTCAATTGAAAAGGCGTAGCCTACAGGCGGAGCATCCTGTAGGTAGGCGACTATATCATCCGAGTTCCTAGTCAAGAATGGGTCTTCCACTACCACCAATTTCAGACACTTTTGAATAAACACACTTACTTCACGTTGCCAAGTACCTTTTTCACTTACTATGCACCTAAAGGGCTTGTCAACCTTATGTGTTTTTACAGTGAAAAACAGTTCTAAGCTATCGCGCTTGGAGTTAATAACTGACAGTTTATCTAAAGCAAGGTCCTTGCACAGCACAGAAGCTTGGGTCTTTACCTTTGACGGTTTCACCTTCTTCCGAACAAAGTTCTTCTCGACTGCTTGAGCAGCTTTTTCACCAAACATCCCCGAAGGCAGGACGACGAAGCCTCCCTCTTTATCAGCTTGCAGAAGGGCCAAGCCCTTGTCTTTGAAGAAAGAGACAACTTCTTTTACTGATGTCTTGAGGCGTGAAGTGCTCCCACTCGCAGACCTCCGAGGCTTAGCAGCAGTCCGTAGAAGGCTGTCAACACCCTCTAGTAGGCACCGCTCCTGGTCCTCATCAGATGCCTTCCGCGCCAGCTGCCGGTTCAATGAAAGAAGCTCACCATGATTGACCGACTAGCCCAACAACGTACGCTCTTAAACTATGTTTCTTCTACCGTGGGCCCTTTCTTTTGTGTTTCTCCTTCAAACTGTCATGTTTAAACTGTGATTAGCGCCATTGTAGCTGCGACCTGTCGCACAAGGTTTTTAGGTTTCTGTCTGAAGAGAGGCCTGGTGCCTTCGGAATTCATCGCTCTGTTCGGGTACATGGTGCCGTCTGCGGGACATGTTAAACGCGTGTGCAAAATTCTAAGATCTGAACTTTGGCGTCAAATCAGACTCCTATACGACTGGTTGCGTCTGCTCGCGTTCCGGACAAACCCAGAATGGGTAGGAGAAGTAAGGCTACGGGCCTTACGACGTCAGACAGCCCAGGCAGTGGATTTCTGGTGGAAATGTCTCCTACTACGTCTTCCCAAAGATAGGCCAAGATCCAAGGATAACGGTGGTTCCGTGTCAGTACTGGGCGATGCCGAGTTACCGAGTGGAATTGTTGAGGTGCTGAAGAAAGGACCGAAGTTCAGCACTGAGCCTAGTGTGCCTGCGCACGAGCTTCTTTCATTGAACCGGCAGCTGGCGCGGAAGGCATCTGATGAGGACCAGGAGCGGTGCCTACTAGAGGGTGTTGACAGCCTTCTACGGACTGCTGCTAAGCCTCGGAGGTCTGCGAGTGGGAGCACTTCACGCCTCAAGACATCAGTAAAAGAAGTTGTCTCTTTCTTCAAAGACAACGGCTTGGCCCTTCTGCAAGCTGATAAAGAGGGAGGCTTCGTCGTCCTGCCTTCGGGGATGTTTGGTGAAAAAGCTGCTCAAGCAGTCGAGAAGAACTTTGTTCGGAAGAAGGTGAAACCGTCAAAGGTAAAGACCCAAGCTTCTGTGCTGTGCAAGGACCTTGCTTTAGATAAACTGTCGAGAGCAGTTATTAACTCCCACAGCTTAAGAACGGACATGGAAGATATATGGAGAACCGCAACTGTGAAGTCCCTTCCTCGAAAGCGAAAGACAACATTTTCCCTCCGCGATAGAAATAGAAAAGATTCGTTTTTTTTTTCAGAATTTGTCATGGTCACTGACTATTTATTTATTTATGTATTTATTTTATTTTATTTTTACATACTGCAGCTCCATTTGGAGCTATAGCAGGAGTGGGAGGTGTACATAAAAATTTCAAGCTAAGTTATACAGTGCAATGAACAAACACGAAAACACAAGAATTCAAAAAAGCAGAAATTTAGTTACATTTTAAGAGTTAATCAGACGGCTGAATATAACTGGCAATTGCGTGAATAAATTCATGTAAGGGAAGGGGGCTGAATGAGCCAGGGAACATATTCCAGGCCTCGATGGTACGAGGGAAAAAGCTCGTGTATTCGTGTATTGGAAAAAGTATTCGTGTTCTCTTCGATCGAACAAGCTGTACATTAACAATAAATGCTAAATGTATTGCTCCGTCATGGAACGTGTCTGCCAGTTGGATTCTACGCTTGATCGCGCCGCTGCCACAGGCAGGATATCCGCTGAAGGCGCTTACAGTTCGCGCAAGTCTTCCCCATAGCAACTCAAAAGCCCGTCAAGAAAACAAATTTCTATCTTCTCCTTTATGCAGTTGCCCCAATTCTTAATAATAATACGAGTTGAATTGCTAAATACAACATGTAAATTACTTCTCCTGGCTACGCAGCTTACTTGTTTGGGCTGAAATTTTATGCATGTGAGGCATTAATGGTTCCTTTTCTGTAATATTATGTTAGGATGGAGTATTTGCTTTATTAAGCCAGAATTAATTAGTAATCTACATCTTTCACAGCGAGAAACAGCGAAATCAAACCGCATACACAGCAGTGGTTCTGATCGATCTCGCTCCCTACAAATAAGTTACCACTCCAAATTACTGGAAGTGGGGATTGCGATCAACTGATGCAACTATTTCCAACCCACGTGTGATAGCTCATCTGAGCTTTCTTCTTGAATGAATTTTTTTCTGCGTTTTGTCCTAAGCACTTTCTACTTGAACCGACCAGACTCACGCAACATTCAGTTAACATCTCTGGTATAATTTTGTTGACTGCGCCTGATATAATTTTTTCATTAACTTTCCTATCTGGTTTCAGCAACCAATGTAATATTCACTTTTATATTCAAGCTACCGTCTTTGCTAAAAAATTATTGAAATTCATGTTATTTTTGTTGCTATAAATCATTGAAAAATATTACTTCGGTTGCTTTAAACACTGAACTGAAAACATTCATTCATGGCTATTTTCGCAGTCATCAAGACAAAGTTGGCCTATTTTCAAACAAATATTTTGCGCAACGATTACTCTGCACACTCCAAAAATACGTGACCAAATAGCCCCTAATGCTAAGTGGTGTAATTTAAGCTTAACACGTTTGTTAAAAAACAAGAACATAAGCGTCATTTCGTGGTTCTACTTACTTTTCCTTACTTTTCTTCTAATGCAGCATATAAGGCAGCCATCATGCAAAGTAAAGATGAATTTTACCAGCCAAAGTTACTGCTCCTCTCTAAAAATGATCCATAAATATTTTAGAATGTGGTGAGTAATAATATAAGTAATATTCTAGTCATTATGAAGCTTATAAAGGATCATGAATGCTGCAATGCTTTAAATGGTGTAATTGATTCCTACTTTTCAACCACTTCCACTACCAATAACCCCGTTGTTCGCAACTGTGATTCTATTTCAACGAATCTAGCTATTGATGCTGTTAGCATTGCCTCTCCGATTTAAAACCAGCTCTTAGCCTGTGCAGTTACTGAAGTTATTTCATAAGTATTTCATAAGAAGTTCCTGCTCTCTGTAACTCCCTCGGGCTTCAGACTATATTGATAAATAAATAGATAAATAAATAAATAAATAAATAAATAAATAAATAAATAAATAAATAAATAAATAAATAAATAAATAAATAAATAATGCGACAGCAGAAGACACAAGAAGAGTTAATTAGAGAGATATGGGAAAGCCTTTGTCCTGCATATTTCTCTGATGATCATGACAATGCAAAGCCAAACGTCCTCTCCGCACTGTCACATATTTTGTCGGATGCCTCGGTGACTCAGTGGACATTGCGTTAGGAAGTTCCCGATCGTGTCATCACCGGGTCCAGTGGCGGCTGGATTCCGATCGGCCCAAAGCAAAACAATCTCGACTCCAAATTTTTTATGCGTACTTATTAACCACAATGGGTTGAACATAACTGGAACGCCCGTCTACAATAAAGTTTTTGTCACCTGATTTTCTCCTGGCAATTGAAATACGATTACACACCTGTGAGAGAGCCGATCATGTCATTTGAACGTTACACTGCAAACGATAACGGACGAATAAAAAAATGCCCAGGCTTAGCTTGGTTAAGCCAAGAATGCGTTGCATATTCCGCGGTCTTTTTGCGCGAGGTATTGCTTGGCGGCACTCGATTTTCTCAGCAGCTTTTCCTCCGTGACGTATGGATGGATGGATAAGAGCGCCCCCTTTGAAACGGGGCGGTGGCAACCGCCACCATGCTCAGCCGTTCTTTTTTTTTGTTTTTCCCTTTTTTTCTTTTTTTTACGTGGTTTGGTGACGTCATGTCACCACGTGAAGTGACGTCACCAAACCACGTGACGTGGTTTTGTGGCTGCCCGGCCGCGCCCAAGGGCTGAACTGAGTGATTGCAATATGCTACGCATAAAACGTTGCACAATAGCTATATACCTCAATACCTATATACCTCGTCATATTTAAGGCAGAAAATTTGATCTGAGGGGCTGTGATGGTGGTGGCGGAGGGGGGAGGGGGTTGTTGCGCCGTTATAGGATGCTCTCCAGCTGAACCGACAGAGACCGTAGTAGCTGAAGTAGCTTGTGACTGCGGCGTATACTGACGTCCTCCCGAGACACAAGGCCAACTCATGAACACTTCTGCAGGTGAGCATTATGCTTTTGCATCGAGTTTCGGGTGCCGATTTCATCATCGCGATGCTCGCCCTCCTCAGCAGGCTTTAGTGGCTCGAAATTTGATAGGCACACAGTTCTTCGAAACGGTCTATGTTTTCAAGCCAAGGGAGCGACTGGAATTACTGCTGTCGCGAATAGGAGGCGGGGACCTGTTGCTGGAGCAAACCAACGCCATCAGGTCACACAAACGCCACACCGCACAGTTCCTCACCGCATCATGCGCATTCCTATCTCATGCGCCACTACCAGAATACCTTCGTGTTAGGTCCTGCTATAAAATAATTTGTTCTGTCTTTCCCACCTAAAACGCGACATCCGTGTTAGACACTTCCTGAAACTCTCGGTAATTACATAGCCAGCATTGATGCGACTTGGCCCCGAATCTGGAATCGAAAATCGCAACATCGGGCAGAAGTCACCAGGAAGGCTGCATTGTTTCCTGCAGCTGCGCTCTCTTTTTGAAAGCAGAGCTTTTTTTTCTTTTCTTTCCGCCCGTTGCCTCGGCTCCCCTCCGCCGCACCGTAACGAGAAGAGTCGGAAAATAATCGCCGATTTGCCGAGGTGTCAGTGTGCTTCTAGTAGTCGGTAAAAAAGAACCCGCGTATTTATCTTTTAACGATGCAATTGCGTGTTGACCGGATGTTTGACGAGCTCTTGATGTGCCTGGATTGTATGTAGTGGCTATTCTCGAAAAGGGAAAGTGTAGTTTCTCATAGGAGAGCTCTAAGAACGCTAATCAAGCCCGCGGCTGTTATTTTTTTGCAATTCCCGCATATCAGGGGAGGCTTTAAAAAGCGCGCGCTGGGCATCGCCATCTTCGGCGCTAAGTGGCAATTTTTGAAGCCAAAAGCTTCCCTACCCGCACCACAGCCGCGCTTCGCGTGAGCCTTCGGAGCCAAGATTTGCCACAGCTGCGCGTGCACGAAACCTAGTGACGTCACACGGGGCACAAATAAAAAAAAAAAAACAAAAGACAAACAGTACGGCAGAAAATCTCGTATATCGGCGGACACCCGAACCGCGCTGTAAGGGAAGGAAAATAAAAAGAACATTGGTTTTAAAGAAACGAAACGGCACCTGTCTCTCTCATATCTCAGTGCATACCCGAACCGCGCCGTAAGGGCATTAAGGAAAATCAAAATGAAATGAAAATTGGTTTTAAGAAAAGGAAATGCCTGTGTCTCATATCTTGGTCTACACCCGAAAGGAATGAACACCACAGTACAGGTCTCTAAAGCAACCTTCTAAGACAGCACCGTATTCACTACACGCGCGTCTCCTCTTCCGCCTCTGTACAGGTAGTGTGTGGACGGCCGAAAACTCCACCGTTATTGTGGCGCTCCCAGTGCTCTCGCTGCCGCCGATCCAAAATCGAGAACGGTTATCACAGACTCTCGCCGGGCCTGAGAACATTATCTTGCAGGCGAAATATCACCTCTTGCCTCCCAAATTCTAAGACGCGCTCCCGCCGATCCAACTTGCACAAAAGTGATCTGGGCTCCTGGACACCAGGGTCTACGAGGCAATGAGGCCGCTGATGCGGCCGCCCGAGCGCTCACACACCGGGCTCCTCATCCTAGCTTTCCTGGTTCAGAAGCTCATAAACCGCTTCTGCGGTTCCGCGAAATCCTAATTCATTACTGCGACAGCCACCGCGTCTACCCGGTACCTGCCAAAGGGGCTAAGTAAGGCGGAGGAGCGAACTCTGCGGCGCCTGCAGATAGGAACTCTTCTCTGTCCTGCCATAGCAAAACGCTTCGATCCGAACCCAGATGGGCGCTGCCCGCACTGTGGAGAGATCTGCGATATCTTTCACATGGTGTGGGCATGTACTCACATGGTGTGGGCATGGTTTCACATGGTGTGGGCATGTACTCACATGGTGTGGGCATGATTTCCAAACGAATCCTTGCAGTATTAATGACTTGTGGCTAATCTTCAAGAACATGGTTCATGAATGTCAAAGAAAGAAATGACATTGCTGCACAAAGGGTAGCTTGAAGGCAGTTACAACACGTGTGACCAACGTGGCTTGTTGATTGTATCTCCACTTTGATGTAGTGACTGTGCGCACGTGTGCGCGTTTTTGTATGTATATATTGAAAATTTTTCCTTCCAATAAATTCAGTTGTAAGTTCAGCGCCGTGTTTGTCTACTCCTCTTCTAGTCCTGTCGTTTAGCGCTGTTTATATGTACTTTCGCCATGTACTCAAAATCCTCACCTTCCCCCTTCCCCCACCCCCACCCGAGAGGCATGGGAGACTGCCCTCCTCATCTGCTCCACACTGGAGTCCCAAAGGGCTCTAGTAAAGCGGACGTGGTCGTGGTGGAAAACATTTATAATGCAATAAATATTTACAGAGAGGTGATAGGGGTAGGCCCTATTGGCCCTTTCCCCTAACAATACTAGGTGGAGCCCCTATTCCGGGGCCCCATTGGCAAGCAACGCCGCCCGCGTCCGGTGAACTAAGGCCTTTTGGGTCTTTAGGTCCTGACAGCCGAGCAGGGCCGCCTGCCAGTCCTCTCTGGTGGGGTTGGGGTTGGGGGGGATAGATGGGTTCGATTGACACGCCCAAACCATGTGAAAGCTGTCAGCCACCTCCCCACAGCACTGGCACGTGCCATCAAAGGATGCGTTGAAATGTGTAAGTACCGCCGGGCACAGTACAGTGTTAGTAAGAATTTTGATGAGGAGCCGCTCGTCAGCGCGATCCAGTCCCTTACAAGGGGCCGGGTAGCGCCGGTGCTTCTCCTTGTAGTAATCGGTGATGTGTTTGAATGTAAGGGCCAGATTGTCTGATTGGGAGTAGGCGCCCAAGGACAGAGAGATAGCCCGGGGAGAGAGTGCGCGGGCGGCCTGATCGGCCTGTTCGTTTCCCTGCCTGGAGGCCCTGGTGACCGGGGGCCCAAATCAGGTTGCGTGGAGTTGGATCTTCGCATCGGCAGCTATATAGACGGGGCCTCGTCGTATGGTGTCCCGGACTAAGGATACCGACCATGCAACAGGATTTTCTGACCCTCAAACTCTCTTAAGTATTAAAGTTTTTCACCACCACCACCCAGTGCATTGTGCGCCAACTGTGACAGCCATGACATCAAACCATAGTAAAATGGCAGTTTGGGCGAGTTGGTTAAGCATCTTGTAATAAAAACAGCGCAAGGACACAGGACGAGAACGGAGAGTAGACACACACGGCGCTGAACTTGCAACTAAGTTTATTGGAAAAACACGCTGCTTTTCAAGGCAGGGCGTCATGAAAGCGCGCGCATGCGCTTTGTCAAAAATACACTTATCGGGTAATAAAATGTCTCCTAAAGGCACGTGTGATTATCGGTGCTAACCACTGTTTAGCAACTTCATTTCCTTAGAGGACAATGCTACTGAAGGCTGGCTGACACATCTGTTTCCTTTCCTCAAGATATGAAATGCCTCTGCTACTTCCCTCGTGCTACGATCGTTATGTATGAACAAGATTTCGGTGTCAACGAAAAACGGGGTGCACTTACACTCGAGACAATGCTTGGCCAAGTTTGTTGAACTCTTACCCAAAGAATTTTGGTGCTCCAAAAGCCGTACATTAATGCAGCGACCTGTCTGGCCAATATAAGTACGGCCACAGGACAGAGGAATCTGGTAGACCACAGCAACCTTACACGAGACGAACCTGTTTGCATGATTAATTTTACACCCTGTTTTCTTTCCCATTCCATCCCTCTTCCTTTGAACAGCTGCCCCCACTTTGCCTACCTTATTAGGTGCCGAGAACACAACGTTGACACCATACTTGGCCCCCACTTTCTTGAATCTGTGCGAAAGAGAATGTACGTACGGCATTACAGCTATATTCTTTGTTCTATCGTCCACACTGGCGCGCTGCTCAGAGTCACGTTCGGAGGTTTTCAATTTCTTCAGGATCTTTTCCGCACACGACACAAGAACTGAGTCTGGGAAACCGGCCTGCTTACAGCGGTGTACCTGGGCGCAGAGGCTAGTCTTCATTTTGTGAGAACAGGATTTCTTTAACGCCATACTCATGCACCCTGTTACTATCCCGTTTTTTACTAGTTTCGAGTGGCAAGACCTATAGTTCAGCAGGGGCTTCTCACTCCGAGGGGAGTATTTCCAGCACACGTGGTCTTTTTCGAAGACCAGCAGTAAGTCCAAAAATTGTAATGTGTTATGCTGAGGAATTTCATGCGTAAATTTCAGTCCGGACCCTTTCCTTACAAAACAATCTAAAACACTTGACACGGTTTCTGCCTGAGGGGACTTCACAATCACAAGGTAATCATCAACATACCTAAAAATGCGTATAAAACCACCTGCCAGTTCATTCGCCACTTCCTTGTCGACATGACTAAGGAAGATGCTGCTGAGCACCGGGGCTACTTTAGATCCTATACACACGCCAGACTTTTGCAGGACTGTTTGGTTTTCCCAAGAGACATACGAGGGAAGTAGCACGAGGGAAGTAGCAGAGGCATTTCATATCTTGAGGAAAGGAAACAGATGTGTCAGCCAGCCTTCAGTAGCATTGTCCTCTAAGGAAATGAAGTTGCTAAACAGTGGTTAGCACCGATAATCACACGTGCCTTTAGGAGACATTTTATTACCCGATAAGTGTATTTTTGACAAAGCGCATGCGCGCGCTTTCATGACGCCCTGCCTTGAAAAGCAGCGTGTTTTTCCAATAAACTTAGTTGCAAGTTCAGCGCCGTGTGTGTCTACTCTCCGTTCTCGTCCTGTGTCCTTGCGCTGTTTTTATTACAAGACATCAAACCAAGCGTAACTGCAGCTACTCGCTTGTGTATCCAGGCTTAACCAGAGCTAAGCCACTGCCTATTTTTTTTTTACGGAAATCTGCATTCGCTCTAATTTTGTTCAAGAAAAAGCCCAATAGACGCACTGTGCCAATAGGAGCATGCACACTCAACCGCCTCCTCTCTGGCGCTTGTTCATTGTTTTTCTTCCTTAGCCTCCCGAGTAGTACTATGACTGAAAACCAGTCACAGGTATATTGAAAATGTGATTGTTCATGCTTCGCACTGTGCATGTCAGTAATAAGCGAATTACATGAACCGACATCAGCAGAGGCAAAATTTGATACAGTCTATCATTCCATAATGATAAGGGGTCGATTTCGCTGCTTTCATTTAGGGCAAACATCTGAGTGGCGTTCACTGAAAGTCCTGGTCGTGTACGACGTCAACGCCTTGCGCATCGAGCCGTTGGGATCATGTGCATGGCAAAGTCGTTTTCTTACAGTAGATCTCGATGTCCGAAACATAGCTTCTGGCTCGCAGGAAACGAACCTCTTCGGCACCACGGCGACTCTGTGTGAAATCTTGTAGGTGCAAGGGGTAAGAGTCAGTCGTGGTTACCACCATATGGGTTTGCAGCAATATAAGGTATTAATTAATAAATATTATCGCCCGCGCACAGCCAAGCGGTTCCAACAAAAAGCGTCCAAGAAAACCGCCTAAATATTTTAAGGTGGAATGCCTCATCTTTGTAAGTAAGAGTTGTCGACAGAAATGTCACGCTTTTCAATTGGTTGAAATGGTCGTGACGTCACAGTGTGCGAGTTTTAAACGGGGCCAATTGTACTTTGGCTAGTGGCCATCCAGCCAATTAAACGGATCGTATTGTGATGCTCCACCTAAGTGAGACTGAGTTTAGTTCATTGCTTAATTAACCAATTAGCCTAATCAAGCTTTCTAGTCAGATAAGATAATTAAATAAAACCGAGAAGGAATTTGGTCGAGTTCGGGAATCGAACAAGGGTCTCCGGAGTGCGAGACGAGCACAATAACCACTCCGCCATACCAGCTCGACGGTTTGGAATGAACAAAGGCGCGTCTAGTGAATACGGCGTCTTCGTTCACTCCCATCTTCCTCCTTTCCCTTAAGGCGAGGTTCAGGTGTCCACCGAGGTATGCGAGACAGATACATTTCCTTTCCTCAAAAACTAATTTACCGACGAGCAAGACGTAGAGCCGAACGGGCGATGGCGTTCTGTGGACTCCCTGGCAGCGTTGCAAGACGCTATCGCGTTCCACACTCAGAGGCGAAGCTTAATATCGTAACCACACATCAGTGACACTAGCAGCAACACCACGCTTAAGGCTTTCGCCTCTGCGCGCTTTAGGTCCACAAAGCGCCTCCCCGAATTTTTTGGCTTGGGATCTTCTTACAGAACGTTACTCTTGTATAGCAGTTACGCGCGGCGTACACAATTGTGTGTGCAATTTTATTTGTGCTGCCTTCCATTCTGCTGGGCTATAATGTGTTGCGAATAGCTGTAGATTATATTCTGAATAATCTGCGATCAGCCCAATCAAGGTATTTTAAGCTTGGCATGCGAATTCAATGAAGAGAACCGAGAAGCTGGACGCATCAGCGTATCATGTAAGCGTCAGTGAGGCGGCGGAACGCATGTGAATCCGTTTACTTCCTCTTCATACGGTGTTTTTAAAGAGTCTTTTGACAATATAAATTGATTCAGAAGGACCCGTTACAAAATACTCCAAAATAACAACTGACAACCAAAAACAATGTGTAGAGCCATGATGTGGGGATATGTGTAGAGCCATGGTGTGGGGATATCACGGCCCGTCTAAAATTGCATAATTATTTATTAGAGAAGCTTGCTATGGTCGTTTGGTACCTTGACATGTTCTTTACAAAATCTGAAATTTTCAAAATTTTCTTCCCAAATTATCACAAGTCGTGAGTGAAAGGAACAGACACCCGTGTGGGGATTCAAGAGATCGCGACAAGAGCCGCTTTTTGCGATCATCTATGGCATATGCGTAGTCTAAATTATGTGACGACGCATGCCCCAGGGTATATCGCACACCAACTGCTGTGATACGTTCTCGTCGGCTATCACGCAACCTGCGCCATTCGTCCTTGTTATCGCTTATGCTCGCCAGGTACTTTATCTCGGGTCATGGCCACACTCTTCGCATAAACTATTAGTTGCGTGCGCCCTATCTCGCTACCTTTGAGAATGGAAGTTTGCTTGCGTCAGTAACAGCTGTCAAACCTAAAGACCCTCAGTTCTGAAATAGACAGAGCCAGTCAAAAATCGTGGGCTAGAGGTCTGAGAGACCTACCTTCTAGTATAGGAGTTGCTGTCTACAGAACCAAAGTCGAATTTTGCAGCAGGCCGCTATTTGGCGTTGTAGGTACACAAAAGAGACCTGTTTTATTCATAAGGCAATGCCAACCACTTTTCTTTTATGTGTGTGTGGGTTGCCCTTGTTAACCGTGTAAATTAAAAAAAAATATTGATTGTCGTTCGGTACCAGAGTGTTGCGGTTTCACAATGCAGGATAAGCATATCAATGGCGAAAATACAGACGAAAGTCGGTCTTTCCACGTTGGTGAGACGTGGGATCGCTAAAGCTGAAATCTACACGATAGAGAGTGGGTGTTGTTCTCGTGCGATCGCTGCACTATACTGTTCACACTACTTGGAGTTTATTGCTCTCCTGTGGCGAGCCAAAGCCTCAGTCATAGGACGCGTAAATGACGCTAGATTGTGCTGACCAGACGTGTTTTGTAGGCCATTGTCTACTACATGCATGTCGAATGGAAGCTTGTGAAACACCTTGTAGCAGTGGTGTGCAGAATTTAACGTTCAGGAGCGACACAGGGGCTGCGTAGGATTCCATAGTGGAGGGCTCCGCTTTGATATGCACCTCCTCGGGGTCCTTGCCGTGCGCTGACATCGCATAGGACAAGAGCGGTTTTGAATTTCAGCTCAGTCGAAATGCAGTCACAAAGGCAAGGATCGACCCCGCGACATGTTTGGTTGGTTAGTTTATGGGGTTTAACGTCCCAAAGCGACTAAGGCTATGAGAGACGCCGTAGTGGAGGGCTCCGGAAATTTCGTCCACCTGGGGTTCTTTAACGTGCACTGACATCGCACAGTACACGGGTCTCTAGAATTTCTCCTCCAAAGAAATTCAACCGCCGCGGCCGGGATCGAACCTACGTCTTTCGGGTCAGCAGCCGAGCACCATAACCACTGAGCCACCGCGGCGGCCCCGCGATATTTTGAACAGTAGCCGAGCGCCAAAGCCACTGCTCTACTGCGGTGGTGGAACTTCAAATCCTTGTGTAAAAACGGGCTCTTCACTTTGAAATAAAGGGTGATCACATTGCATCAAACATCCGTGAATATAAGTTGCAATCCATAAAACTGCTTTGAAAATTGCAAGCTCCATCGTAGCCCGATGCGGCCTCCGTGCCCTAGGAGAAGCGCCGCATCGACCAAAGTAGGCCTGGGTTCATGCTAGACCTGGGCCCCTATATGCTTTAACTGTGCCGATTGTACTTATAGGAACACCGACTTTAGTAGCGAGTACCCCCGTGAATGCTTTTTTTCTGAATGCAAACCGACTCACTTTTCGTAGTTGGGGGACATGTCGCCCAAGATCTTTTTGGTATGCCTCCGGTGACGCCTCTTGTGTGCGCCGTGACCTACGTTGCTCGTTGGAATGACACCGGCCGCAATGATTGAGTCAGCCGGAGTGCAGTCACAGAGGTTCTTTTCTGCAGATTCCATTGCTCGAGAACTCCTCCAAGCTGGTCGGGAAAGTGGAGCACGGAACGCACAGTGCGCTTATGTTCGCCCGACACTCATTCACTACCACACTTCGCTTTCTTTTTCTTTTGCTGAGAATTAGTGGTCTTGGCACGCGTATTGGTGGTCTTGGCTGTCGCAGCCTGGATGTCACGCCTGAATAACCAATGGAAGCTTTACGTCAATATTATATGTTATTTAAATGACTGCAATATTTCTCCTCCAATAGTATCTTTATTTTTTTGGAACGGAATGGCACCTTGCATCCTCATTTCCTGTATTATGATAGTAAAGAGGTCCTTTTCTTTGTCTTCTTCATCTTAGCATTTGTTGCCCTTTTAACTATTACTATAGTGCCTAGAATACCAGTATATTCTAGGCACTATACTATTACAATATCTAGTGCAGTCATTCGCATCGTGTCTCGCGCACTGCCGGACCTGTATGATATATTGTGCACTTACTGGACCGCACTTATAGCATAGCATGTTGTGCCTAATAGCTGGAACAAACACCGACCACCAGAAGCTATGGTAGCTATGGGCACTGTAAGGCAATTAGTAATATTTTACATCTGTAGCAGACGTTTCAATTTTTTCGCCTCGTCTTACCCGAAAGCGCTTTTGCTGCATTCCTGGCCTCGGCTGATCGATACACAATTTAGGTCCCTTTCCAAAGCCTTCACGCATGCGCTGGAAAGGCGGCACAAAGTCGCCGTACAATTCCAGAAGCGTACCAGTTTGATTCTCCGGGATGTTCTAAAGTCAATCGCCAAATTAAGTTCTTTGTGTAACCTGCGGCTCTGAAGTGAACGCACGTCTACTCTTCTAATGCAGTTATTTTATTTTTATGTTCTAATCTATTTTTTTAATGCTGCGGATGATTCTCTGGAAGTGTGAAAAATTTTCTGCTAGAAATGCTAACAGTAGCATGCACTCGATGTTCGCGTTTCGGCGACGACGAAATCGCTTTCATTTGTATCGAGCTGACGTCTCCGCCGTCGAGGTCCTTTCAATTTTTGAAAGCAGAGGTAATAACGCGCGTTGGTTCTTTGACCTTGAAGCTATTATTTCGTTTTCGTTTTTCTTTACATCACGTGTAACCCTTTAGCCTGCGCAATTGTTAATAAAAGCAGTTCATCACCCTTGGCAGCGCTGTGACCTTAAAAATAGGATAAGAAAAGCCTTCAATAAAATCGCCCATGCTGACTGCACATCTCGGACTGGAGACAGTAATATTAGCAGATGGTGGTATTTTAGTGTTTGCAAAAGAGACTACTGAGGCCATAACTTTGTAAACACAAGCTTATTCACTGCTCAATGAGAATTCCACCGCTAGATACGAAACGGTCTGCCCAATCCGTGCTAAGATCAGTCCAGTTCGCAAGAGTGTGACCCAGCTGTTCTCGACCACCGCTTCTGGAGTCCAATCCGGGATGCGCCCACTAAATTTTGGTTTCAGTTGCCCTTCAAAGTTTCACACAGTTTTCGTAGTCTACGAAAAATACGACAGGTGAGCAGAACTGGTCGAGACCTCAGTGCCAACGACAAAGAAGGCCCTGAAACACGGATGAATATAGACCTCTACGTGAACTAGATGGTTTAGCGAAAACTTTAGAAAAAAAAACATAAATATAGAAAGCTGTGAACATAAAGAAATCTTTTTATAAATAACTGTGAACCATGACGAACACAAGCAACTGTGAATTTTCTATGATCACCCATATAAGAAAATTTAATAATTCTACATTAATTTACCCCACACAGGTCCTTAGACCCAGTAGTGAGATTGTAGCCGTGGACAAGGCATTGTTATATCTGGTTGAAGCGAAGAAAAAGTGGCTCAAATACCTGAGTGTGAGCAGCCAATCCAGTGGTGTGCTTGGCGCAAAAACAATACAGAGCACCGCAGCTGTGCAGAGAGTTTAGTTGGTCAAATGTTTAGGGGAATCCCCCAAGGTGGAGTAGATTTGTAATAAGGGAGTAATTACTCATTGGCATCCACGCAAGCGCAGCCATACGGCTACAAAGGAAAGCTATACAGCTTTCTCTGAAACTTCGTAGTTAAAGAAAAATTCGTCCTGGTCCGGGGTTCGAACCCGGGACCACCGCTACACCGGAGCAGTCGCTCTACCAATTGAGCGAACCGGGACGGCAAGCTTATGGTAGGGCGAGAGCGAATTGATCAGTAACTCGAAGTGGGAAGTGTGTTGGTCAAATGTTTAGGGGAATCCCCCAAGGTGGAGTAGATTTGTAATAAGGGAGTAAGTACTCATTGGCATCCACCCAAGCGCAGCCATACGGCTACAAAGGAAAGCTATGCAGCTTTCTCTGAAACTTCGTAGTTAAAGAAAAATTCGTCCTCGTCCGGGGTTCGAACCCGGGACCACCGCTACACCGGAGCAGTCGCTCTACCAATTGTTACAAATCTACTCCACCTTGGGGGTTTCCCCTAAACATTTGACCAACACTGTTCCCACTTCGAGTTATTGATCAATTCGCTCTCGCCCTACCATAAGTTTGCCGTCCCGGTTAGCTCAATTGGTAGAGCGACTGCTCCGGTATAGCGGTGGTCCCGGGTTCGAACCCCGGACCAGGACGAATCTTTCTTTAACTACGAAGTTTCAGAGAAAGCTGTATAGCTTTCCTTTGTAGCCGTATGGCTGCGCTTGGGTGGATGCCAATGAGTAATTACTCCCTTATTACAAATCTACTCCACCTTGGGGGATTCCCCTAAACATTTGACCAACACACTTCCCACTTCGAGTTACTGATCAATTCGCTCTCGCCCTACCATAAGCTTGCCGTCCCGGTTCGCTCAATTGGTAGAGCGACTGCTCCGGTGTAGCGGTGGTCCCGGGTTCGAACCCCGCACCAGGACGAATTTTTCTTTAACTACGAAGTTTCAGAGAAAGCTGTATAGCTTTCCTTTGTAGCCGTATGGCTGCGCTTGGGTGGATGCCAATGAGTACTTACTCCCTTATTACAAATCTACTCCACCTTGGGGGATTCCCCTAAACATTTGACCAACACACTTCCCACTTCGAGTTACTGATCAATTCGCTCTCGCCCTACCATAAGCTTGCCGTCCCGGTTCGCTCAATTGGTAGAGCGACTGCTCCGGTGTAGCGGTGGTCCCGGGTTCGAACCCCGGACCAGGACGAATCTTTCTTTAACTACGAAGTTTCAGAGAAAGCTGTATAGCTTTCCTTTGTAGCCGTATGGCTGCGCTTGGGTGGATGCCAATGAGTAATTACTCCCTTATTACAAATCTACTCCACCTTGGGGGATTCCCCTAAACATTTGACCAACACACTTCCCACTTCGAGTTACTGATCAATTCGCTCTCGCCCTACCATAAGCTTGCCGTCCCGGTTCGCTCAATTGGTAGAGCGACTGCTCCGGTGTAGCGGTGGTCCCGGGTTCGAACCCCAGACCAGGACAAATTTTTCTTTAACTACGAAGTTTCAGAGAAAGCTGTATAGCTTTCCTTTGTAGCCGTATGGCTGCGCTTGGGTGGATGCCAATGAGTAATTACTCCCTTATTAGAGAGTTTAGTGTGCCTACTAGGAATGGGGCAGTAGTACGTTTCCAAAACCTCAGTAATTGAACCGAATTGCATATTGTCACGTTGTAGTGACGGCAGTCCAGTGGTCAGGAAGACACCAGAAAGACTTGAAAACGAAGCTCTTTATTTGGGCTGACTTGCGCCCGCAAAAGAACTGGATAACTCGGTGGCGGCGTAAGCAACAAGCGTGCTCGTCAATCGTCGAACTACGAATGCCCGCTGCTCGCGGCATCGTTCAATTTAAAGCCGGCAAGGAAACTTCGAGATAGCAGGACAAGATCATCTACAGTAATCTGGAAAAACCTAGATGCAGCCTTTCATGGCGGCGATCAATCGAGATTAGACTGGTCGCTTCTCGCGTCACGAACAAAAATGATAACAGCCCTTTCCTGCAGCCTTGAGCGTGAACGAACAAACACTACAATGATACGTGACATTACCCCCCTTCCAAAGAAGCATCGTCTCGATGCTTTAAAATGAAAATAAACACGGAGAAGACAACAACGTCATCTAAGTAGACTAGACAAATTTGCCACTTCAAGCCTGCGAGCACTGTATCCATTACTCGCTGGAACGTCGCTGGGGCAGAGCAGAGGCCGAATGGCATCACCTTGAACTCGAAGAGTCCGTCTGGCGTGATGAACGCAGTCTTCTCGCGATCTCTTTCGTCGACTTCAATTTGCCAGCAGCCGCTCTTCAGGTCCATCGATGAGAAGTACTTAGCGTTGCATAGCCGATCCAGTGTGTCGTCGATGCGGGGGAGGGGGTAGACATCCTTCTTCGTAATGCTGTTCAGGCGGCGGTAATCGACGCAGAAGCGAAGGGTGCCGTCTTTCTTTTTCACTAGACAACTGGTGCTGCCCAGGGGCTCCTTGATGGCTGGATGACGTCGTCACGTAGCATTTCCTCTACTTGCTTGCGGATAGCTTGGCGTTCTATCGGCGATACGCGGTAGGGGCTCTGCCGCAGTGGTCGGGCGTGTTCGTCTGTGACAATGCGGTGCTTGGCAAGCCGGGTTCGTCGCACATTCGATGCGGATGAGAAGTAATCGCTGTACCTTTGAAGAAGACTGCGTATTTGGTCTTGTCTGCTCCGGGGTAATGCCGGGTTGATGTCGAACGTGGGTTGATGGCCTTGGTCAGATGGTTCTGCGGGTTGGTCGGGTAGGGCAAATACGCCTCTGATGTCTGCCAGCTCGTCGAGGAAAGCGATCGTCGTACCTTTGTTTAGATGCCGGTATTCTTCCGTGAAGTTGGTTAGCAACACCTGGGTTTGGCCATTTCGGATTTCGGCAACTCCCCTCGCGACGCCCAATCCTCGATCCAGGAGTAACTGGGTGTTCGCCTCGATAACGCCTTCGGCATTTTCGATGTCTCCAGTACCTATGCCGACGAGAACACTTGATCGGGGCGGCACGCTCAATGCTTCATCGAGGACGTTTAAGGCAACGCGATGAGTCGCGCCCGTCGCAACAGGTATGGCTTTTTCCGTGGAAAGCTTGATCGACTTAGATCGAAGGTCGATGATCGCCCGATGTTCGTTCAGGAAGTCCATTCCCAAAATCACGTCTCTCGAGCATTGCTGTAGGATCAGGAAGGCTGTCGCATAGGTTCTCCCATTTACAGTAACTCTCGCGGTGCAGCGTCCTGACGGCGTAATCAGGTTGCCACCTGCGGTGCGGATCAGCGGGCCATCCCAGGTTGTTGTTACCTTCCTGAGTCGGACAGCGAGTGGGCCACTCATGACAGAGTAGTCAGCTCCCGTGTCCACCAAGGCAGTAACCGCGTAACCGTCGACCGTAACTTCCAGGTCACTTGTTCGCGTTCTCGTATTATACGTTGTCTTCGGTGTCCGATCTCGGCTTCGTCGAGTAGTGAGGCTGCGGTGGGCGTACTGCGACTTTACTTCACTGGGCAGCGGTAAAAGCTTCAAGTCTGGCCGCGTCGTCGTCGTCGTCGTCGTCGTCATCGTCATCGTCGTCGTCGTCGTCGTCGGTGTCGTCGTCGTCGGTGTCGTCGTCGTCGGTGTCGTCGTCGTCGGTGTCGTCATCGTCGGTGTCGTCATCGTCGGTGTCGTCATCGTCGGTGTTGTCCTCGTAGTTGAGGCATGGTCTTGAGTACTCGTCGATGGAGGATCTTTGTCATTGCGCTTAGAAGCAACCTCACCTCCAGAGGCTGCTTTATTTAGTTTAACCTTCGGGGGCTGGGCAAGCGTCCACGCACGGCGTAACCTCGGCTAGGAGATACAAAGCGCGGGGACGATGGCGACGGGGAACGTGATAGGCGGCTCGGCGATGAGTATTCTTCCCGGCGCAAAAATTCCTCAATTTCGGCTGGTCGCTGGCCGGGTCGGGGTCGTGGAGCGTTGTAAGAGAACCCTCGGATGCCCAGTCTTCTGTATGGGCAGTGCCGGAGGACGTGACCGGCTTCGCCACAGTGGAAGCATAGTGGGCGGCGCTGGTCGGGAGTTCTCCACTCGTCGCATTTCCTCGGCTGCGCGCGTCGCTCGTAGGACGGGCGGGTTGGGGCGAGTGGGCGGCGGTCCAACGCAGCTGGCTGAGTGCGATAGGGGCTTGGGTCCCGTCGTCGAGGGTCAGGACGGCGCACAGCTGCGGCGTAAGTCATGGCTGGGGGCTGCAGAGGCTGCGTGGGTGTCGGCGTCACACCCAAGGCCTGTTGAACCTCGTCCCGGATGACGTCAGTGAGCGATGAAATTTGCGGCTGCGTTCCCGCTGGCAGCAATCGTCGGAGCTCCTCTCGCACAACTTGACGTATAACATCCCGCAGGTCATTGCTGTTAGCGGTGTCCAGGCAGCTTGCTGAGAAAATGCGCTGCTGGCGGTCATACTGGCGGGCTCGGGCATCCAGAGTTTTTTCCATCGTGGATGCCTCTTCTACAAATTCCGCGACAGTTTTCGGTGGGTTGCGGACGAGGCCGGCAAAGAGTTGCTCTTTAACTCCTCGCATGAGCAACCTTACTTTTTCTTCTTCCTTCATGTTTGCGTCGGCACGCCGGAAGAGACGCTTCATTTCCTCAGTGTACACAGCAACGGTCTCGTTTGGGTGTTGTATGCGAGACTGTAGCAGCTGCTGGGCTCTCTCCTTTCGCACAACGTTCGTGAAGGTCTTTAGAAGCTGCTCCTTGAAGGTTTCCCAGTTCGTGAGGTTAGCTTCTTCATTCTCAAACCAGACTTTTGCTGGTCCCTCCAAGGCGAAGAAGACGTACCTAAGTTTCGTAGCATCATCCCAGTTGTTGAAGGCAGCCACACGGTCGAACTGTTCCAGCCATTCTTCGGGGTCGGCGCCAGGCGAGGCGTCGAAGGTTGGTGGCACCCGGGGCTGGTGAAGAATGATTGGAGCCGTCGGCTGGGGCAAGCTCATGGTGGACGTTCCTGCTGGCTTTCGTTTCCGGGTAGGGTCAGGCAGAATCCCGAACTCAGGTGCGTCTCCTAGCAGACGTCGGCTTGCGCGGTGGACTGCACTCAGGTCCTGCGGTGAATGACTCGAAGGGCTGGCGTCGCGACTTGCTGGGGGTGTCCGGTACATGGAAGGCCACCCCGCACCTCCACCAGATGTCACGTTGTAGTGACGGCAGTCCAGTGGTCAGGAAGACACCAGAAAGACTTGAAAACGAAGGTCTTTATTTGGGCTGACTTGCGCCCGCAAAAGAACTGGATAACTCGGTGGCGGCGTATAAAGAGAAGTTTATTTTATCTGTCATAGCATAGAAAATACAACAAAACAGATGAACTTAATTCTCTGATCATTCAAGCACATGCGCAGTGACGCAGCACTGAGCATGTCAGTAATGCAGTAAAAATGCCGATACTCGACCGCCGCGCAGGACGATAAAGTATGTCGACCATTTGCGCAAGAACTCAGCCTCGCTCATTGACAGAGCGTCCATGCATGCTTGTTCAAAGAGGCGCGTGCGCAGGCGCTGCAACATTGGGAACATTGTTCTTTGCGGACGCCCATTTAAGGATGCCACTCCACGCTGCCGCCACAAAACGAACATGCCGACACACAAGAGCATATTTTGAAACACTTCGGGAGAACTAGTGCGCGCTTCCAGGCGGGTTAAAAACATGCGTGACACTAATGTCCAAAAAGTGCGCGCAACTACACACTCAAACATTGCGTGCTGCAAAGTTTCAAGCAGACCGCACTGCGGGCATCGGGCGGAGGGCGCCACGCCCCACGCCGCAAGGCGGTCTCTTGTGGGCAGGACCCGCCAGCCTCGCAGCCAGCCGAAGTCCCTGACATCTGCAGGAAGCGTAGCTGAGGTCAGTTGGCGCCAGCGTGCCCGTCTCGTTTTCTGGAGTTGTTCGCGGGTCAGCGCAGCGACCGTTAGTGCTTCACACATTCTGGAGGGTGGGGTTTCATCAACATCCAGATCGGGCACGCTGGCAGTCAACGACGTCAGTGTGCGACGCACATTAACGAAAAATGCCGGCGGCTGCTCGGCTGTAGGGCCAACCACGTGTTGTGAAAAAAACACGTTACGCGCTGTACCCAGAAAATATGTGAGGAGTGTTCTCCCGGGATAGTCTGGGTTGCGTACAAGATCTCGTACTCCTCGCAAGGCGAGCACATTGCACATGGTGCGGATACAAGGTATACCAAACCCACCCATGTACGATGGAATGCGCATGAACATTCGTGACACAAGTTCGGTTTTGCCCGCCCAAACGAAAGAGCCACAGGCTGAGGTTAGCCTGCGCGCAAACGTGCGCGGTGGGTTTGCAACGCGGGCGACAAAAAAACATGCGGCTAGGATTGTGGACTTAACTATATAGCAGCGCTCTGCCATTGAAAGGCGGAAAGTTGACGCCACCGAGAGGCGTTTCTCAGCGTTCGTGCGGAGGTTAGTCCAGGTTTCGCGGGCTACTTCTCCGCTGGCGAGGAATACTACTCCCAGGACTTTCACTCCCTGCACCCACTCCACCTCGCCCGCAAGGTTCGGTGTGAAGGTGCCAAACCTTAGTGCCTTGCTTTTTTCCCTGTTCAATAGGGCCCCCGATATCTCGCTGTACTCGAGAAACAGCCGCGAAAAAGCGGCGTAGCTATCCTCGTCCTTGAGGAAAAGCGACACGTCATCGGCGTAGGCCGATACCTTGATTTGGCCCTGGCCAGGTAGAGGGAAGCAGCGTATGGATGGGCTGTCGTTAATGCGCCGGATGAGTGGATCCAGGCACAACACGAAGAATGTTGGGGAGAGAGGGCATCCTTGCCTTATGCCCCTGGTGACTGAGAAGGGAGCGCTCTGGTGGCCGTTTACAGAGAGACGAGCATTCAGGTCTGCGTAAAGTAAGCGCAGCCTGCTGACAATTTGCGGAGGGAATCCGAAGGCTTCAAGGACTCCGAACAGATACGAGTGTTCCACCCGATCGAATGCTTTCGCCTGGTCTAGTGAAACAAAGCACCCGCTGAAGCCCGTCCTGCTGGCAAATGTGAACAGGTCTCTAGTGAGTGCCAATGCATCAAACACAGAGCGGTCAGGGACGCTGCTGGTTTGAGCCCGGTGGATTAGGTGAGGTAGGATCGTCCGCATTCTTGTGTTCAGTAAAGATGTGACTATTTTGTAATCTGCGTTTAAGAGGCTTATGGGCCGCCATGCTTGCGGGTCGGAGGGGTCACCGCCCGCTTTCGGAATGAGTATGATGCGACATTCGCGGAAAGAGTTTGGACGTAACCCATCCACGAGGAAGCCGTTGACCATCTTCAGGAGCGCTCCTTGGATCTCGTAAAAAAAGTTTGAATAAAAACTTGTTGGAATGCCGTCTGGACTGGGGGCAGAGGCTGCATTCATACTCTGCAGGATGGCGTGCAGCTCTTGGCTTGTGGCTGGTGCGCAAAGGTTTTCATGCAGCTCTTCAGCTACCCGTGGCAAGTTTCCAAAAAAGCTTTGTAGAAGCCCGTCATAACCATCTTGAAGATGTAGCCAACTGTCCGTAGAGAACAGGTTCGAAAAGTGGCTTGCGAAGATCGTGCAGATATCGGACGTGGTTTTGCTTTGGGTGCCGTCTGGGAGTGTCACGAAAGGCACAGTAGCGGGAGCGAATTCCTCTGCCGTGCCTGCGCGTACGTGTCGTAGCACAGCCGGGTCTGATATCGGCCGCCCGAGCTGGTGTGCACGACTAGCTGCCCGTGATGACTGGCAGAGCAACACGTGGTAACGTGCTTTAAGTAGACTCAGGTAATCGCTCATGGCAAAGGTTAAGGGTGCTCCCCTTTGCACTATACGGATGCGCTTGAGGGTGTCATTCAGTGCATGAGTTACCCGGCGTCTGCGGTCTTGACCGGCCGCCACCAGAGTTGCCTGCCAACGAGCATTGAGTGTGTCCCATGAATCAGTCGCAACGAAGCTCTTGCACGATGCTGCCAACGCCGTACGCAGCGACGCCACGCTTTCCGGGTCCTCCAGTAGGCTCGTGTCCATGCGCCACGTAACAGTACGTGGGGTGTCCTCACCAAAGTCGAGCCTGACTGACAAGGGGTGGTGATCGGAAATCACCGGCGTGCCTGCAGGGAACGCGAGAACTTCGCAGCTAACGACAAAAGAAGCGAGCTCTGGTGGAAAATAGAATTTGTCTATCCGACTCGCTGACTGTGCTCTCTCAAACGTCGCTCCAAAGGCATCCCCGTGAAGCTGCACCCACGCGTCAGACAAGCGGAACTGAGTCACGAGATCGCGGAGCGCGGGGGCACCGCAATAACGGCGACCGTGACCCTGTCCGCGGACGTCACGGTCGATGTTAAGTACACAATTGAAGTCACCGACGATGAAAGTGGGGTAGGGATCAAGGAGGAATGAGTCGAGGCGCTCAAAAAAATCAGAACTACTAGTCCGCCGTGCTGGCGCATATACAACCAACGCACGTACCCGCCGCTGGTTTAGTGTGAAATCAACCGCAAGAGTGCGGCCGTCCAGCCCGAAAGTGCAATGAGCACCCGCGCGCAGGCAGGGGTTTACAAAAACGACACCAACACCGCACATATGAAAATCAGTCAACGAAAAATAAGCAAAAACAGAAAACCGGGTGGTGAAATTCAGCACATCAAGTGAAGTACGGAAGTTGCATTCCTGTAAAAACAGGATGTCGACGCCCCTAGCCCTGGCAAAGTGCATCACCTCTCTCTGTCTGTCTACGGATTGAAATCCCCGAACATTCAGGGAGAGGAGATGCACAACCGCTATGACTGCCAAGAGCACCGACGGCATAGCATACAACCTAAAGAGCGCTGCCATGGGCGGCGTTTGGCGCGCGCGGCACTTTTTTGCTAGAACGTTCGTTAACAGTCCCTTCGGATTCCGATGATTGGGGGTGGGCACGTTTGAAGTCTGGTCGGGAAAAGTCCATGTTTTCGGGGCCGTCGGCGCTTGTGGCCTCGCTCACCGGTTGTTGCGTGGTCTTGGCGACTCTCGCAGCTGAAGCCGATGCCGACGCCAGGGTCGCCGATGGGAGGGTGTGGCTGGCTGGTGACGGGAAGCGCGCGTCGTCCGCACCTCCAGGAGTCGTCGTTCCTGACACCTGGCCGCTCGTCAAGTCGCCTGTCAGGCGAAGCGGCGTGACTTTGTCCGGTACGTCCACCAGGTCGCCCGACGCCACGCTCGACTCATCGCCGCTGCTGCTCTCGGTGTTGAAGGAAGCTGTGCGGGGTAGCGGCGGCAAGGGTTCCGCGAAAACAGCACCGAACGGCTCCACCTCGTTTGAAGGCGTCCCCTCGAGCTGCTCCTTCACGGGCACCTCCGTCGCGGGGGTGGGCTCGGGCTCCCTCGGGCTGCTGGTCGTAGGGTCCGCGTCGGCAACAGGCGTCCGGACAGTTGGTGTGCTCCGCGTTTCTGCGACCACGTTGTCCTTGCTCGGTTCCTTTCTCGAGGCGGCGGCCGCCGCATAGGACCGTGGTCGCAGGCAGTCCGCTGTGGCGTGGCTTCCACCGCAGCGCCTGCAAGCCGCTCCGCACCCGGCCGTGTCGTGGCCGAACACCTCGCAGCGAGCGCACCGCGGCGTTCGACACGCCGCGCCGATGTGGCCGTCCTGCCCGCAGCGGGAACACATCTTCCGGACGCCTCGGTAGTCAAACATGACGCGGTGGCCCTGGACGGTCAAGAAGTTCGGCACCGCCTGCTTCATCTCGATCCGGACCACGCGCGTCCCGTTGCCGACGTGACGACGGCCCTTGAGGACGGGATGGGTGATGTCAAGCACCTTGCCGTAGGAGCTCAGTGCCGCTGCCAGCGCCGCGTCTCCCACGAACAGCGGCACACGAAAAGCCGTCACGTGGACCACGGCAGGACCCACGCAGGCTACTGGGACGGAAGTGCCGTTCACGTTGAAGGCGCCTTCCACGAGCATCTTCTCCGCCGCCGCAGCCGAGGCCATGGCGACGCAGAACTTCATGCCTCCATGGTGCTGGAGGCTCTCTAGCCCTTTCGGGCCGACAACCAACTCGATGCCGTCGACGATGTCGTCAGCTGTCGCGTCGGAAGTAACTGTAAATGAAAACAGTGCGCCTTTGGGGGCGGCGCACGGAACACGGGAGGGGCAGCAGGTCCCGGGCCTCCCATGACGTCACGGGTGGCCGGCTGGGCTGCTGCTTGCACGAACTTCACGCAGTTTGCCCGAGCACCGGCAAAGGCACGGCGCCTGGGCGGGGGAGGCTGGTTGCGGAACCTCCGGGTCGCAGTGGATCCGGGGCCCGCCTGCACTTGTCGATGAAACTTCTCAGGAAGCCAGCGCCGAAAAAAACCTTCCCTGGGTCTGGACGAGCTCGGGCAGCAACAAGCGTGCTCGTCGGTCGTCGAACTACGAATGTCCTCTGCTCGCGGCATCGCTCAATTTAAAGCCGGCAAGGAAACTTCCAGATAGCAGGACAAGATCATCTACAGTAATCTGGAAAAACCTAGATGCAGCCTTTCATGGCTGCGATCAATCGAGATTAGACTGGTCGCTTCTCGCGTCACGAACAAAAATGATAACAGCCCTTTCCTGCAGCCTTGAGCGTGAACGAACAAACACTACAATGATACGTGGCAATATCAATAATTTTTTTTTTACGCATGTGAGCTACTTGTGCGAGTATATGTACAAAACTTATAAGTATGCGAAACATCGGAGTGCAAGCGGTGCCGCTGCGGTAGGACGCCTTAGGTTTTGTATTCATAGCCATAGCTGCCAAAACAAGCAACACTGATCTGCAGTGGAGGATTCATTGCAATAAGTCAGCATAACGTCACGTCAGACGTACAAAAAAACTGTCATTTTTTATTTTTTTATTTTTATTTAGTACATACCGCTAGCCTCATGCCGAGGCTGTTGCAGGATTGGGGCATATTATTCAAGCAGAAAAACGACAGTAAGACAAAGTACACTTTACTAATTGTTATACAGTTCTAGTTGGCACAGTGGAACGAAGGAAACAAAACTAAAGTCAGAGATCATATCACCCAAAAGTTTGCAGGAGGGCAAAAATAACATAACGAGAACATTCTGCCGTCAGGGTACAGTTGATAGCTGGGAAAGAAAACCTTCTAGGGACGGGCACTTGACCACGTCATCAGGTAAGGTATTTCATTCACGGACGGTTACTAGCCAAAGTACAATTGGCCCCGTTTGAAAATCGCGCACTGTGACGTCACGACCGTTTCGACCAATTGAAAAACGTGACATTTCTGTCGACAACTCCTGCTTACAACGATGAGGCATTAAAAGCTTCCGCCTTAATATATCACGGAATAAAGTTGGGCATCACCACCTGTCTACGCAGCAGACCAGAGTATGATGATATTCAGAGACTTGATCACGGTGAGTGACTCCTTCAATTGGGAACACCATCGCAGCGGTTGCCCTCGGGTAGTCAGAACTGCCTGGAAGCATTGCATGTGTTCACATTGTGATTCTCTGCCCTCTTGGCATTTTAATAGATATGACCTGAGGAACTAATGAATTCAATTCACCTTTATTTTCAACAGTTCACAATGTTGATGGTCTCCTAGGCAAAAAGCTGTAGCAACAGCTTGACAAGGCCGGAAAGCCGGCGGCAGGCAACAGTGACAGCAGCACAAAAAAAAAATTCTATACAAGATATCAATTGCTATACTTTAAGAAACAGTCACATTTTATCATAAATGACAAAAATAAGGGGTGAAGTAAATGAATCAAAAAACGATATCGAGATGTTATATAAAGAATGGGGTTAGCATGCACATGATACTGCAAAAAACCGATAATTGCACGTGTGGGAGGTTAAACTATGTGTCTGTTTTTATTGTACGCGTTACCATTTTACACCAGAAACAGCAAGCACGGGTCACTCCAGAGACATTGAATGCAAAGTTTTACTTGTTATTCGAGCGTATATAAAGCTAGATAGAGCAAAAAACCGATAATTGCACATATGAGAGGTAAATCTATCCTGTGTATGCTTTTATTTTTTGCATTACCATTTTACAACAGAAGCAGCAAACCGGGTCACTCCAGAAACATTGAACGAAAAATTTTAAAGTGCTATTCGAGCATTATTAAAACTAGATAGACAGATATTATTATTACCACTGGCACTGTAGAGCTTAATGACTGCAGAAGTTAATTAGTACGGTGATGTGGAATCAACCATTTTTCAGGGGCACGCGTTTTACAAGTACTGCAGCGTAACGTTGCCCCTGAGAGTGTCATTGGGATTCTCTATACATTTCATTAGAAAATAAAAGTGCTGGAGGATGCGGTAACCGTTAAGAGACTCAACATTGATGACATGATGTTGACGAAATAGCTCGGCTGAAGAATGTAAATACGGTACATTGTTTATGGAACGCATGGCTTTCTTTTTTCTAGACGCACAAGTGTACCGAATTTTTTTTTTGTAGTCGTTCCCCATACTAGTGTGCAATAGTTGAGGTGTGAACTGCAGATGGCGTGGTAAACTTGTAGTCTAATGGATATCGGAAAGAGACCACGCGTTCGAAATAAGGAACCTACAGCAGATGAGAGTTTTCTAGCTATTTGCTCAACATGACTGTCCCACGTCATCTGACTGTAGAATACGACACCTAGTATTTTCTGTTCTTTCACGATATCTATTTCATCAGGTCCTAATTTTAGCTCATGACTAGTGGCCAACCGTTTATATTTAGGCGCAAATAAAATTGCTTTTGTTTTTTCCCATTTATTCTTAAGCTGTTTGTTTAAGACCATTTCAGTAGTTTTCACCGCACATTTTTTGCCATGTTAAACAAATTAACTTCATTATTTGAGGTAAAGAACAAGCTTGAATCATCCGCACATAATACAAACACGGCATTATCATCAGTAGACATTAAATAAAAACGGCCCAAGAATACTACCCTGTGGAACACCGGATGAAATCTGCTGGAAAGTGGAACAGTAATCATTAATGTCAACACACTCGGATCGGCCGGTTAGGTACGACTACAAGAGAGTATTTGTTAGCCCACGGACACCATAATCGCTTACCTTATTAAGGAGGGTTGTGTGACATATTGAATCATAGGCTTTACTGAAGTCTATATATATTCCCAGTGTATATTTATTAGCTTCAAAGTTTTTATTATGATTTCCTTTTGTAACAGAAGGGCAGGTTGCGTTGACCTACCCTTACGACAACCATGCTGACTATCTGATAAGATATTGTGTTTAGTGAAAAAGCCATCTAGTCGGGTAAGCATAATCTTCTCAAGGCTTGAAGGAATAATATTCTTAGCGGTAAGAAACAGACACAACACCAAGACACACACACACAGGACACCTGATAGGATAAGATAAGAGGACAACAGGACAACGATAGGATAAGAGAGCACAGAAGGGATGTTGCATCACAGGCCGGTGGAGCTGAATTGGTGAAGCATTGCAGAAGTTGTAAAGGCTGTATCCCTGTATATGACGCTACGTCTGTGATCATGTGGGAGCCGAAAAAAAGAAAGAGAAATTATCGAAGCCTTTCGTATTCATGAGGCGGGCGACATGTGTGTAAGCACTCTCTCCCTGGCGTTGGCAGAAAAAGAGATTGTTTATCTGCGCAACCGTATGCCTTGCAGGAGAGGGGAGGGCGTAGTTAGACCTGATGCGGATGACGAGGCACCTGCGTGTGCTCAGTGATACATATTTATGTCGTACAAGTGTCCAGTAAAGATAGTTTTAGTCTAGCGGGTGTCCTGTGTGTGTATCTCTTGGTGTTGTGTCTGTTTCTTACCGCTAAGAATAAGATTCCTTCAACCCGTTACCAACTAGCCCAACTTAATGTTTTAACGAAGCTTCTCAAGGCCCTTTGAGAAGACTGGAATTATAGATATTGGCCTGTAGTTGCTTACATCATTACTGTTTCCTCTCTTATATATAACAGAAACCTTTGCACCTTTCATGTCGTTAGGAAAAGTTCCAGATGCTAGCGAAAGAGTGAATATATGCACAAAGTACGCACATACGAGATCTAGAACATGTGTTATAGGTTTAATATGAATGCTGTCAGTGTCAAGGGCTTTGCTATTCTTCAGGCTTAGAAAGAAGTAAAAAACTTCAGATCCATCTGTTGAGTTTAAAAACTTGGTCTCAAGAAAGTCTTTCTGTGGACAGCTTGAGACCTCACCTGGCGACGAGAATTTTTTTGGTGTGGCAGCAAAGCGGGCGTTAAACGGTCAGATAATGCAGATCCTGAAAATGGTTCATCATCAACGACCATCTCGAGCATGCAAGGGTGGTTAGGGCACTTTCCAAGAACGTCATTGATGTTTCGCCAAGTTAGGTGTGGTCGAACCAGGACACGTCACTGAACAATTGTTGGTATAGTGCGCTCTTACTTTTCTCAGAATGGCTGTAATCTTATTGCGAAGTTTTTTGAATAATCTTAACGGATAATTGCTTTCCAAAAATGCACCGTATATTTTGTTCTTTTGACGAATTAACCGCATGACGAATTAACTGGGATGAAACAACCAGCTAGATTTAACGACATCGTCTTCAACATAAAATAAGAAAAGGGGCTCGGGTAGTGCATAAAGAAACAAGCAAATACGGCTTGGTTGGTATAAAAAAAGAGCGCTTCGTAGAAAATAGAATTGAGTGTCTCCTTTGTATTCGTCTGTCCTGCCGTCTTTTTTTGTACTTCTAATGTACCAGCTAGCCCATATACGAGTTCTAAATGAAGAGCTACATCTTCACAAGCAGTGCATATGTCGTCAACGTGTGAATACGTTCCCCTGTATTGATGCCTGCGACCGTGATAATCTCCGAAGCACATTGATTTAATGAAAAAATGCCTTAGAGGTTTTTTCCGTAAGATGTTTGTGGACCAAGATTTGCCTGTGCATCGCAAAGTTTAGGAAGTATGGAAATTCTTGAGGTTACCTGGAGAACAACATGGAACGGTCAAATCTGAGCGAGCGTACAATGTGTACATTGATCGAGGCAAATATACAAGGCTGGCAGATGATAAAGGGCAAGTATTAACAGGCGAACAGGAGAACTTCGATGAAGTACGTGGCGTCCTATCGTGCCTTCTGTCCCAAGAGCACGGGAACGGTGAGGTAGCACGTGAAAAATCACAACGACAATCGCTGCAAATAACTTGGCGACACCTGCACTAAGCGTCTGAAGCTTGTATCTGAATTCTTACTTTATTTATGGGAGCAACATTTGCAGGCTCTTGGAACCATCAAGCGCTGCCGTTGCAAAAAACGTGTGGAAAATTTATCGCTCGTCTATGGATATATTTATAAGCTTGCAAGTGCGACTACCCAGAAATATCAGATCAAAAAGTTGAATGCTCCAATTCTCCTAGACGGATGATAGGCAGCTCATCTGGTAGAAGTCTGGCGTTACGAATGCAAGTGTGGTATAGAGTAAAAAATATCTACTACGTCAACGGAAAAGGCATAAAAAGCATCACATGTTTTTTCCTGTCTCGAAAGGAAGTCTATTACCTGATTGGAGTTCCGAATTAAAAACGGGTCATCCGGAGTCAACAAGTTAAGGTGTTTTTGTAGAAACTTGGAAAGCTCTCCCTGCCAGCAGTGTTTTTCAGTAACTATTGCCCTAAGACCCTTCCTTATGGGTCTTAGCAGAAAAAAACAAGCTCAACCTATCCCTTTCCGAGCCGCCAATACTTTTTCCGAGTTTTTCAAGGTTCATATTTGGCATAGGGCTGACGCTCTTTTCTTCACTTAGAAGGATGGCTCATAACGCGGACGAAATTCTTGCTTATAGCTGCGGCTGCTTTCTCACCAAAAACTGACCTAGGCATAACAGCAAAACCGCCCTCTTTATCAGAAACAAGCAAAGTCAGTGAATTACTCTTTAAGAACTCTACCGTATCTTTGACCGCTAATTTTTTTGCAGATTTTAAGGGACCTGAAGGAAGGCAGTCGACGGCATCTGACAAACACGTACACTTTTCTTCACTGCTAGCACGGTTCGCTATGTTCCTTACAATACCTAGAAGGTAATAGACTTCCTTTCGAGACAGGAAAAATCCTGTGATGCTTTTTATGCCTTTTCCGTTGACGTAGTAGATCTTTTTTACTCTATACCACAGACACAACTCTGCACAGCTGTCAGAGAGCGAATTGAAGCGCTGGGTGTGACTGTCTTCCAAAATTCATCTGGGATTTCAGTAGATAACTTTTTAGAATTGCTTACCTTTTACCTTTCTTCTACACTTGTTGAATTTGACAATGCTTCTTACTTGCAGAAGCAAGGCATATGTATTGGTTCGCGTATTGCACCGGTTTTAAGCGACTTGTTTTTAGCGTCTATTGACGAAGAAATTTTTTCGCGTCTGGACAAGACTTTTGTTGCCAAAATTTTTAGATATGTTGATGATTATCTTGTTTTAAAAAGTGCGACGCCTGATGGAAGAGATGACATTGTGCAGAGTGTTTTTAGTGTTTTCCAAGAACGTGGTAAGGGTCTGAGGTTTACTCGTGAGGTTCCTGATGAGGGTTGCTTACGTTACCTTGACCTCAGCATTAGCTTTAGTAGTAGCTCACTATGCTGGACATATTTCCCTCGTTCAAAAAAGCCTGTTCTTAGCTATAATTCGGCCCATTCGAGAACCGTAAAAAGAGGGATAGCACTGAACAGCCTAAGAGCCGCTCTTCAGAAGACTTGTGAACACAAAGTGAACGTGAGTGTTGAGCAGCAGGTCCTCCGTCTGCGTAGCGCTGGCTTCCCTGACAGCATACTCGCGTCTGTCGCTGACAGCCTTATTAAAGAGCTCCGACAGGGACGCAAGACAGCAGGCTGCTGCAATGACGGCCCGGGGGGACGTCCGGTGCCTGTGCCCTACATGCACAACTTGTCCCATCGCGTAAAAAAGGCCGCGGTAAAGTGCGGCATCCCTGTCGTTTTCACAGCCTCACAAAAGCTGTCTAGGATGTGCCGAATGGTCAACAATTCTTACCAGGCAAAAACCTGCGCAACAAAACACGCCACGCGGTTTGTGAACTGCACCAGCGGTGTGGTGTATCTTATCCCACTGACCTGTGGTAAATGTTATATTGGCCAAACAGGCCAGTGCCTGAACGAAAGGCTACGAAAACACCGGACTACAGTCGCAGCTCTGATGGCGGGGGGCCATTTGGCCGCACATTGCCGCGAATGCATAGTAAAAACAACAGGCGGTAATGAAGAAAAATGCGTTCCACTCTTTAGCCACACGAGAGTGCTGAGGCGGCTTCATAGGCAGGGTGATAGGGAGATATTTGAAGCATTTTGCATTGATAAGGCAGGGGACAAGTGCGTGAGAACACCCTCAGTAGCCCTCACGAAAAAAGAGATAATCTATCTGTCAAAAAACTTGCGTGTCAATTTGGTTTAAATGTTTTGCTCTTTGTTATGACAACCTGCTTCATGATAAAGAAAAGGGGGCGGGGGTACAGTCTCCTGAGCAGGCGCTGAATACAAGTGTATAAATCTGTTATGTGTGCATTAAAACGTCAGTTGAAGTCTAGCGTGCTGTCCCGTCGGTTCGTTTTTTCGCTGTCCTTGTGCTTTCCACGCTAGTTGCAATGTCGCAGTCACTAATGATTAGAGAGAGATGCTACAGCTGTAGGTGCATGCACGGACTCGATACGCTGGTCAAGCCGTGTGTGCAGGGGCGAAATTAGCATGTTCGGTTGCTTACGAAACTTAATTAGCTTACTCCCACTTAGAAAAATGGCTCTGTTGCGAAGCAAGCTGTTGGAGCTTATCACAACGATAATAAAATCTGATGGCCTGAAGCGTTTTCAGAACACTGTTGCACGTACACTCTATAGCTTAGAAATGCGTCCCTCCTTCATAATAAAGTAGCTGTATTATTCGCTTCCTTTTTTTTAGATTTTCGTCGCCGCGGATATCGAAGGTATAGGGATCCTCAAGAAATAAAGCATTCGCACCTCAATTTTTATACGTAGGGTGTATTGCTTCACAAAGACTCCTTAACGCGCGTAACATATGCGTATGGTCCAGAGAGTTTGCTCGCCCTTCTAAAACTAATTGAACACGGGAAAAACTTAACTGAACACGTAGCAAAGTAAGCAGTAATCGGCATATGGTTCTTCGAGTGAACTTATTTCGCCACGGCACGAGCGATTGGCCCGCTCAAAAAAATTGCGTTCTCTATTACGTTGTTCAAGTATGTGTCTATATATATTCACGCCCGACCGAAAAGTTGATAAATGCACGAAATAGGCTTCTAATTTTGCTCAGAGACAACAAAGCCTGTGGTCTCTATCTTAATTTAAACACAAATCGCCTTGAGAGATTTGTCAAAAATCAGCCCAGAAAGCTAAAGCTGCGCACTGATCCGCGTGCTGACTCATGATACCTCGCATGGCGTTTTGTGTTAGTAAAACGTTGGGACGGAGTAAAAAAATAGAAAAGCGAAAAGCTGGAACGCACCTAGTTCTGGCACGCATCGTAGTGTCTTTTCACGGTGGAGAGGGTAGCGCAACACTGCATCGGCATTTCACTTTTCAAACGAAGCGCAGCTGTTTTAACCGAACGCTGGGCAGCGGTTTCGTTTTCTTTACCGTACCAACATGGATGACTTAGTTCTCGGAGCGTCGAGAGATGGCCCTGCGCATTTCGCATATCGTCTATTCAATTCATGTTTAAAGCGGGAGCTTTACAAAGCCATGTTCCGCGAGTTTGGCCGACTCCGTCGCTTTGACCTTCAGCGACCTTCAGCCGCTCCGGAGCTGCGCTGTCTCAACCATGTGACTAGGCACGTCACTCTCCGGGTTGGTTCCGCCAGCATGCCCGCGCGCTCTCTCCGCCGCGGCAGCTGGAGCCGCCGCGCACATGCTCTCCCGCTGCCAGACCACGTGACTGGTCACGCGCTTGGCCACGGTTTAAAAAGTAGCGCGCCTGAGCAGTGTGTGTATGTGCGCTTGGCCATGGATCTGAGGGAAGTTGGGCCATCTCAGAGAGCTACGCAGAGGACCTTGCAACGTCGACGGCAAGCGACATCTGACCACAGCGTGGGTGCCCGCTTTCGCTTTGTACAACCAAGTTTAGACGACCTATACCTTCAGCAATCTTTTGTGGCTAGTTCTCTCGCAGCAGTTATTTAAAATGTATAAGCCGTAAAGTGTTATCATTCTGTTTTTGTCTTGTCAATCAAAATTTCTAGCTAAATATATTTCTGAATTTTATTTAACGCGGGAGCTGATTACTGCTACAAGTTTCTTTCTCACATCCGGTACCTGCCCGACTTCCCGACGCAAGTATCAACAGTGGTGCTGGGGAGCTATCTGGAAAGCTATCGGCGCAGAAGGCCTCGGCCATCAGAAGGCCTCGGCCTCGTTAGACTGCCATCAAACTTCAACAGAGACATCCACTGTGACGCGCTTGATCACTGCCTCATTCCGTGTGCGTTCAACGGGACTTTTAACAATGATTTTTTTCTTTCTGCTATAACTTTAACATCCTGCAGTGTCCAGACTGCACTGGTAGTGAAAGCTTTGCTGGACGAACGGGCTGTTCCTCTGCTGGAGTAGACGCCAAAACGCGCCGATCGGAATATTAATCAGAACGTTTGGGGAACGTTGAAAAGTAATTTAGCTCGTGTAAACAACAGCACGAGTCCGATGACCTTTGGGAGGTTGTCAAGAAGGAGTGGAGCAGTTTCCGATAGCGAGCCGATGATTTGTACTACTCTGCTCTATAGCGCATGGCCAATGCCATCAGCGGGAGCGGGCGCTTCACCCTTATTAGCTTTTCGTTCGCGTAAAAAGGCACCTAGGGAAGTTCAGTTTCTAGTGAAGTTTTTGTTCACCCTGTGAACAAGGCTCCCCTGCGGGAGCCAAAACGACCTTCCATCACCACTCTTTTGGTTATTCTCTTCTACTTTCGTCCTCCCCCATCCCAACTAGACGGGATTCCGTATAGGACTTAGAAGAAATTGTTGTTGGTAGTTATTCATAATTAAATTCAAGGGCGCCAAACCATAAACACACACACACACACAGGAGAAGAAAGAAAGACGAGACCGAGCGCCACTCACAACTGATTTAATGTGCAGAAAGACACGTACATATACGTCACTGTCGGCAAGGGTCCGTATAGGACCCTTGCTTCTCCCTGCACGTTTGCAATATGTAACTGATCGTGGCCGGATCGACCAGAGACAGCCTTTTTGCATGAAAATTTCTTTCACTTTGTTCCTCCCGTGTCACAGGTCCAGCTTGTGTTGAACCAAGTGGTCTTCAACTGGCTCACTTGTTGAGTCGTTGCGCACCTGTGAGTATCATAAAGACAAGGCAGCCAATATATGTTGCTATTCCGTTTTATATGCGTTACCTTTAGCCAAGAAAAATTTTGGCCGCACTTGCCAAACGCGCGCGTTTGCAATCCGCACTCGCCGCCAAGTGAAGCGCGAACTACGACGGCCACGCCGACTGAATTTGGTGCCATTTCTGAAGAAGCAGAATGTACACACCAACGAATGCCATCTTTCCTGCACGATGCGCGCAAACAAACCCTTGCATGAAGCATTGAAAGCGCCAGCAGGGATCGTAGAAACACGACTTCGCTGGAACAGGCGATCAGGCGAGGGTCAGCCCGATGTGCTGAGGCACCCTCTCTCTGTGCTGCGCGTCTGCTGATATAGCACGCCGGCGGCATGTAGTTTTTCACGGGTTGGCCACCACTCACACGCTCCATTTTACTTTTGCGCACCTTTACACGTGAGCGTTCAGAGAACATTCGATATTTATTTATTTATTTATTTATTTATTTATTTATTTCATAATACTGCAGGCCAATAGATTGGCCCATGCAGGAGGGGCTATACAAGGCATTGAAAATGACAAATACAAAGAAAAATACATGGGGTTACAAACAATGAGGAGAATAACAAAAATACAACGCTCATTCACTCGAGAAAATGCTTCTCAAGAGCTTTACTAAAATTTGAGGACTGGAAAATCGCCTCGGGAAGAGAGTTCCAGTCGGAAACAGTCCGCGGAAAACAAACTGTCCTTGAATATGGTTTGGTTTGGTTTGGTGTTTATTTTCTTTCAAAAATGAAAGAGGAAGCCAAAGCAAAAGGCGGTAGGCCTGACTAGGCCTTAGCTCCCTGATACAGGCGGCAGCACACAGCTTTAGCGCCTATGCAGGACAAACAAAGAAACTAAATAAGATAACAACAATATGACACAAACAAGCATGAATTCAGTACATCAATGACACCAAATAAAATAACAATATGAATAAACAAGCATTAATTAAATACATCAATGACAACAAATAATATAACAACAATATGACACAAACAAGCATGAAATGGCAAATTGTATGCCGCAGGACGTTTTCATGGAAACAAAGACTAGTCAAAAACATATATAATAGCGAGTATAGGCCACAAAACTAAACAGGATTCTCTTCCAAATATTTTTTATACATTTTTTAAATACCTTAGTTGATGACGAGAATTCCCGTTCTAGTGAAGTTTGGTTGATGCCAAATGGTACCTGGAAAGTTAATTTCTATTTCCTGTAGTTAGTCCGAGTGATGGGCACAAGTTTTTTTCGTGTTCTCAGATGGTACATTATGGCAGGCCTGTCAGTTTTATGGCAGGGCTGTCAGGCCTGGCAGGCTGTGTATGGCAGTTTGCAGCGGCAAACACTCAATTTGAATCGGCAGTAAAATATGTATTAGTTAGCGCAGGTAATTTCAATCCAGCAACGTCCAAAACAACACTGCGAAGTGGAAAAGCATATGAGCAACGGATACTTTTGATTTGCGCTTGTTTAGGATCGCCACCAATCAGCCCTAAAATCATTAACTAATCCATAAAAGAATAGCTAAACAGCTGTATTCTCTCTTCCCGAGATCTCGCCGCCCTTGATATTGCTACGTGGACCGAAGTCTCGGCAGGCCCAAGGACAACCGGAGCACTGAGCACAGATCACAGCGAACACCGAATGGATAGTGCGCACACACCAGACATTTGCTCCACGTCGCCTTTACGAAGATTGTCCGTTGCACGGCGTCCCGGTCCAAAAGGTAGCGTCTCGGTGTACATCAGGGCAGTGAAGGGGCCCGCGAGACGTAAGGTTTGAGTTGAGAAAGGCGCACGCCTTCAATCTGATGCTGAGAGGACGTGGCACCGGGAAGGCCGGAACGATCTCGCCGGTGACTGCGGTGACTAGGACCAGGACACGGTACGGGTCGGTATAGCGGGGCAAACGTTTTTTAGAGAGCCCCATGCGGCGAGATAGCGACCGAAGCAGGAAGAGGAAGCCAAGGGAGAAGAGGACCATGCGGTGACGGCTGTTGTAGAATTCCTGCTGAGAGTTCTGGGAAGCTAGTAGCCGGGAGTGTGCGAGTTGGCGGGCGTGGTCAGCTCGAGTAATGGCGTCTTGGGCGTATGCAGATGGCGGAGCAGTAGAAGTGGGAAGCAGCGTGTCCGGACACAGCAGGGGCTGGCGGCCGCACAAAAGATAAAAAGGGGAGTAACCGGCAGTGTTATGGAGGGAGGAGTTGCAGGCGAAGGTCACATAGGGGAGAGCGATATGCCAGTTGCGATGCTCCGGAGAAACATACATAGCCAGCATATTGGTGCGAGTGCGGTTGAGGCGTTCTGTGAGGCTGTTTGTCTGCGGGTTGTAGGCGGTGGCGAGCTAATGTTTTGGAGAGCACGACCGAAGAATGTCAGCCACAACTCTAGACAGAAAGCATCGGCCTCTGTCGGTAAGTAGTTGACGGGGAGCACCATGATGTAGGATGAGGTCGTTCTTAAGAAAGTCGGCAACATCAGTAGCAGGACTGGTGTTGGGTGCCCGAGTGATCGCGTAACGAGTACCGTAGTCTGTGGCGACAGCTACCCATCTGATTCCCGAGGTGAATTCCAGAAACGGTCCCAAAATATCTAAGCCGATGCGATGGAAAGGTTCAAGTGGGACGTCAATGGGCTGAAGCAGATCGGTTGACAGAGGGTGGGGCGTTTTCGGCGCTGGACTCGTCCCAGGCAGCAACATAGCGGCGTACACAGCGGTAGAGGCGCAGCCAAAAGAATCGACGAAGCACGCGGTCGGAAGTACGGGAGACGCCCAAGTGACCAGCAATGGGGAGATCATGAAGCTCTTGGAGGACGTCAGTGCGAAGGTGCTTAGGCACAACGAGGAGGAGGTCTGGGCCAGCTTGGTTAAGGCTCCTGCGGTATAAAACTTCATCACGGTGCACAAAGCGGCACATCAGAGTGTCGAATGGGGAGGTGTTGCGGGGGTCGATAATTGAGCGCAGATCGGCATCGTGACGCTGTTCTTCGGTCATGTTAGCGAATGCAGAGATATAACACAGAGCGTCCTCTCTGTCAGTGCCAGGATTATCACACGGGCCAACGGGATGACGGGAGAGGCAGTCGGCATCGGCGTGCAAGCGACGAGACTTGTAGAGTACAGAGTAATGGTACTGCTCCGGGCTCAATGCCCAACGACCAAGCCGTCCTGTAGGGTCTGTCAAGGGAGAGAGCTAGCACAGGGCATGGTGGTCAGTGACAGCTGTAAAGGGGCAGGGGAACGGAGTCTTCATGTGTGTGCAGCGTCTCGGGTCAGCGGGTTCAGTAGGTCGGGTCAGTCATAGCGTCGGGTACAGTTCGTCGTGTCGGGTGGTGGAGGCGGGACACGGGGCAGGAGAAGCAACGGCGAGGTCGGCTTGGGTCGGAACGGCTGGGGCAAGCCGGGCGACGCAGGCTAAGGACTCACGGCCGACAACCACGACTCACACAGGATGGCGAAGCTTTAGGGCGAGGATGCCCCCAACACCTCACACCAAAGATGTTACGTGGCCCGCAGTCTAGGCAGTCCCAAGGACGACCGGAGCACAGGGCACAGATCACAGCGAACACGGAGCGGATAACGCACACACACCGGACACTTGCACCTGACCCGAGACGCTGCACACACGTGGACACCGTTCCCCTGCCCCTGCCGTTCGGCGCGTCCTCGGGCCTCAGCCGTCGGCTCCTGGTAACCTGCGGCCCGTACGCTTCATGGACCGGGACTCATTCTGTCATTTTCCAGAACTGCACCATTTTCTACTTATTGTTCAACCGTCCTCTCAAGACCATCACAGTTTCGCGGGTCTCTTGCAACGATCGGGACGAGCACTCGATGGCCCCGGATACTGCGACGAAGATGAAGCTGGCAGTGGCGCGGGACGGAGCGCTCGCGCTAGGCCAGCGGCCATTAAATCATCTCTTGTTCATGTTTCTTCACGCCTCATTCTTTGGCTGGCCGCCACGTAAGGATATGTAAAAAAACAAAATTGGTTCGAGATAAACTCCATCAAGTCTAAAAAACTTTCGCGCGGCAAAATTTTTCAGCCCACGCAATGCCAGCCTCCGTTGCGAGTTATATCCCAGTTGGAAACCTCGGTTGTCAGTATTTGAAACTTCACCTTGACTCATGATGACATGAGTGGTCTGTCTCATGGCCTAAACTTCGGCCCCCCGTCTGTTGGGTTTAATGAGTTTCAGCTGTTTAAAGACTTAAAAATTATTGTGCGTCATATGAGACATAAGGAGTAGTTCAATGACCGACCAAAAGATACCAAACGTCATGGAAATTTGCCTTTGCAAAATCACTGGAGTCCCTCCCCTCCTCCCCAACTCAAACAAAATCTATCTTGACATCTACGTTAAGGCAGTCTAAAAGGATTTACCGGAAGCATAAAATACCAAAAAGAATTTTTGTCGCAAAATTCGGGAAAAAAAAACTGCAGCAACAGAAAGGCTAGCTTCTCAAACTGACTTTGCCATAAAGCCCGCTGACAAGCACGGCGCCATCGTGGTGCTGAACAAAACTGATTATATCGCTGAAGCGGAAAAGCAGCTTGCAGATAGCTCCTTTTACCGTTTCCTAGAAGCGATGCCACTCAGTTTCATCGCTTCTAGGAAGTTTAAAATTGCTTTCGAAGGAACCCTATCCAATCTCATTACGGGTAATAAAATTGAAAAGATTAAAGTGAAGTCAATAATTTCACTCAGCCCTTACCAGGCAGATTTTACTTATTGCTGCAAATTAACAAAGCTAACAAGCCTGGCTGACCTATCGTTTAAGGAACAGGAACCGGGACTGAAAATCTGTCAAGCTACGTTGATACCCTCATCAATAGAATCGCTGCTACATTTCAGTCCATCATAAAGGACACAACACACTTCCTATCTGATATAGCCGACATCGCCATCCCCCATGGTGCCGTGGAATACCCCTTGAATTTCCGTCGCTTTATACCGACATTCCTCACTCCGATGTCATCGGGTCAGTTGGGCAGGTTTTTCGGAAACAAAACTTATATTGTACATTTCATGGCCCTACGCTAGGTAAACTTTTGAAATTATTACTCCAACTTAACTTCGAATTTGATGGCACACTCTATATTCATATTTATTTATTATTTATTACAATACCTTCAAAACAAAAGGGGGCGTCACAGAAGGGAGTGGAATAAGTAGAAGAAAAGTAGTCATAACGGTAGTCATAATGTAATGCAGCAAACAAAACCGTAAGTTTACACAAGATAGAAGATCCAATTACGTAACAAGGCCGATTAGTCAAACACTGTGTTTTCAGCGGCTGTTTTAAAAAAATACATGTAAGAAATATCGGCAAACAAGGTGAACAGGTAGTTCCAATCACTGGCCGCCTTCGGTATAAATGATTCAAAATATGCATTGGTCCGGCAGTATGGAGTGCAAACATTACGGCGATGATTTTTTCGAAGTGATATGAAATATCGCGCAAATAGAAGATCTCATTTTAACTGGTGATTGTGGCAGTAAATTTCGCGAAAAGTTAGCATTGGCGAGAGTTACCTACGAAGGGACAGGCTAGAAAGTTTCAAAGTACTTTTCATTACAGTTACGCTACCAGTGCGGCGAAAGTTAGACAATATAAACCGGGCGCTACAGTTCTGTACTGATTCTACTTGATTAGAATGAGTTTCGAGTACCGGGTCGAAAACAGAGCACGCATATTCTAATTTCGATCGCACTAAGGTTTTGTAGAGCAGCAGCTTTAAAGAAGATGAAGCCATAGAAAAGTTACGACGCAAGTACCATTGTTAACAATATAATCCACGTGCGCCTGCCATCAAAGGTTGGCATTTATGTGAACCCCTAAATATTTATACAGCGTTACTTGCTCAAATACAGGGCCTGAAATATGGTAGAGACAAAATTCTTGTCAGTAGACCGGTATGAAACAAGCATAACCTTACATTTGGTAGTATTCAGTTCCATAAGCCAAGTGTTACACCAACTAGATACCTTACTTAAGGCACATTGTATTATGGTTGGCCTGTAACGCAGTTGATTACTCAATAAACGGCGCAATCAATGCGAAACGCCTGATTGTGATGTTAAAGGAGTTTGGCAGATCAATCACGTAAATTAGAAAAATAGCGGAGCCTTGAGGCACGCCTGAGGTAAAGTAGCATGGTGATGAACTATGGTCATTTGCACTGACGAATTGAGTTCTGTTACGCAAATAACTCTCGATCCATGAAAGAATGCTTGGGTCAATGGTCAGGTTGCTCAGCGTAAAAAAAAGAATTTGGTGATGTAAGGTGGGATTTGTTCAGCGAAGCTTCACAACGGGAGCAGGGCTAACAGCCGTCCGAGGTCAGGCAAGGAGCCAGGAGCGTGCACCAGGCGATGGCAATGCGGCTCGCGCGGATACCCGTCGTCTTCCTTACAATGGCCCCGGACAGAAGAGGAGCCATCCTGGCGACTTAAAGGGCGGACAAGAGAGCGGGGTCGTGGTATGTCTTGAGGCGGGTGATATGGACGGTCTCACGGCCGCGGCGTCGGAGATCGGGTGACGACGTGAGGGGCTCAACTATGTAGTTGACAGGGGATGTTTGCTGCAAGATGCGGTAGGGCCCGTGATACCTAGCGAGCAGTTTCCAGGGGAGTCCCGGAGTACGGGGAGGTATCCACAGCCAGACAAGAGAGCCGGGCGAGAAATGCTGGGGAGGTTGATCTTCATCGTGGCGGATTTTCTGAAGGGTCTGGGTAGCTGTCGTGAGCGACCGGGCGATCTGGCGGCAGTCTTCGGCGTGCCTGGCGGCTTCGGAAACGGTGGTGCACTCAGCTGCGTCAGGGTGGCAGGGGAGAACAGTATCAATGGGAACGGAGGGATGTCGGCCGTAAAGAAGAAAGAAAGGAGAAAATCCGGTTGTAGACTGCGTAGCAGTATTGTTCGCGAACGTAATATACGGGAGAATGAGGTCCCAGTTCGTGTGGTTCGAACCAACGTACATCGCCAGCATGTCTCCCAGAGGTCGGTTAAAGAGTTCAGTGAGGCCGTTTTTCTGAGGGTGGTAAGCGGTGCAAGTCCGATGGATGACGTTGCACTCACGGAGAAGAGCTTTGATGACGTCAGATAAGAAGACACGGCCTCTGTCGCTGAGGAGTTCACGCGGGGCACCGTGTCGAAGGATGAATCGACGCAGAAGAAAGGATGCCACATCCTGCGCCGTGGCAGCAGAGAGCGCGGCGGCTTCAGCATATCTCGTGAGGTGATCGACGGCAACAATGACCCATCGCTTGCCAGAAGTAGTATACGGGAGGGGCCCATATAAATCGATGCCAACGCGGTCGAAAGGGCGAGGCGGACAAGACAGCGGCTGCAACTCGCCAGCAATACGGTTAGTGGGTTTCTTGCGGCGTTGGCAGTCGAGACAGGAGCGTACTTATTTCAAAACGAAATTGTACATTACATGCCACGCCAGTAGTAGCGGAGGCGGAGGCGCGTGTAAGTCTTGAAAAGGCCCGCGTGACCGCATTGAAAGTCAGCGTAAAAACATGAACAGATATAGGACCTGAGGTGGCGAGGTATGACGAGGAGCCATTTTCGTCCATCATAATGATAATTACGGCAATAAAGCAGGTTATCTCTGACCTCAAAATGTGAAGCTTGACGGCGCAGGGCGCGGGATGGCACAACCGCCGATGGGTCGGAGAGAAAGTCGAGAAGAGCATGAATCCAGGGATCCTTGCGCTGCTCAGAAGGCAGGTCACTGATGGTGGGAGACGGAACAGGGACGTCGATTTCGCAGAGGCTGGCAAGTTCGGCGGGGAGCGGGGAGCGAGACAAGGCGTCGGCGTCCTGATGCTTGCGGCCCGATCGGTACACGACTCGGATGTTGAATTCTTGAAGACGCAGCGCCCATCGCGCCAGGCGGCCGGAAGGATCCTTTAGTGAGGAAAGCCAACCAAGGGCGTGATGATCCGTAACGACGTCGAAGGGACGGCCCTACAAGTAAGGGCGAAACTTGCCTAAGGCCCACACAATGGCGAGGCACTCTTTCTCAGTCACAGAGTAGTGAGACTCAGCCTTGGTAAGTGTGCGGCTGGCATAGGCAACGACATATTCGCCGAAGCCAGATTTGCGTTGGGCGAGCACTGCACCAAGACCAATACCACTGGCATCCGTGTGGACTTCAGTGGGGGCCGCCGGGTCGAAATGTCGCAAGATGGGTGGTGCCGTGAGGAGACGACGCAAGGTGTTGTAGGCGTAGTCGCATGCGGGTGACCAAGCCGAAAAATCAACATTGGTGCCGAGCAACTGAGTCAAAGGGGCAGCAAATGAGGCAAAGTTGCGAAAAAAACGCCTAAAATAAGAGCAGAGCCCGAGGAAGCTGCGAAGTTCCTTAGTGGTGGAAGGTTTGGGAAACTCAGTCACGGCTCGAAGTTTCGCAGGGTCAGGGCGTACACCATCTTTCGACACAACGTGACCTAAAATTGTCAGTTCGCAGGCAGCAAAGGTGCATTTTTTTAAGTTCAGCTGCAGGCCTGCGTTTCTGAGGCATGTCAAGACGTGAGCATCCCCTCTGTAACAGTTCATGACTCTGAACTGAAGTATCTTGATCCAGGTGATTGATGTATCATTGTATCTTTTGGTGTTGCCATGCATTCTTGGTTGTCATTGGAGTATATATTGCGTGTTGTTCCTAATAAAGCCTTCAGTTGATAGTCAGCGCCGGTCCTGTTGTACTCTTTTTCGTTGTCCTTTCGTTTAGCGCTGTTTTTTCCAAGAAACATGTACCAACTAGCTCAACTCTTCGTTTTATTGATGTCAAGACGTGCTTCAGGCGACATAGATGCGTTTCAAAGTCGGGCGAAAAGATAACTATATCGTCCAGGTAGCACAAGCATGTCTTCCACTTGAGACCACGCAAAGCGGTATACATCATTCGCTCGAAAGTAGCAGGAGCGTTACACAGGCCAAAAGGCATGACGTTAAACTCGTAGAGACCGTCAGGGGTCACAAACGCAGTTTTGGCACGATCTGCAGCTGCCATTGGGACCTGCCAATAACCAGAGCGCAAATCAAGGGAAGAAAAGAGCTCCGCGCCTTGGAGACAGTCCAAAGCGTCATCAATACGGGGCAAAGGGTAGACGTCTTTGCGTATGATCTTATTAATGCGGCGGTAATCGACGCAAAATCGAACGGAGCCATCCTTCTTGACGAGGACAACCGGTGAGGCCCAGGGGCTCGTGGAAGGCTGAATAACGGTGCTCTGAAGCATGGTGTCTACCTGTTCTTCAATAACTCGTCGTTCAGCGGCGGAAACACGATATGGGCGCTGGCACAGGGGGGCATGGGCGCCGGTGTCAATGCGGTGCTCCACAGTCGTTCTGCGTCCCAAAACACGTTGGTGGCAATCGAAGGAAGAGCGAAACTCCTCAAGAAGCGCAAGAAGCTGGGTACGCTGAGTTGGCGGAAGACTGGCGTCAATAGAGCGAAGAAATAGATCGGTCGACAACATGGCGGACGCAGGAGTAGGTGAGCTGAGGGCGTCCATGGCGACCGGCGCTGATTCTGCGGCAGCGTCGGGGTGGTTGAAAATATAATCAGAGCTGCACGGTTTCGGCGCACTCCCCGCGGCGCAATGCGAAGGGGCTGGAAAACGGGTTTAAGACCCACAGTGCGGTGAGGCCGGCGGATAAAGTGAGCAGGGCATAAGGCAGAGGCAGACAATGGCGGCGTAGAAAAGTAGGAGACGGCGTGAAGATGACACTGGCATCGCGAACGCAGTCACAGGAGAGAGGCACAATCACGGAAGAACACGCAGGAATATCGGTACTGTCGGCGACAAAAGCTTTGGTAGAAACAGGGGCACCACAAATTTCAGTCTCTTGCATGGGATTCGCCAGCGTAGAGAGCTCGACTTGAGCACGAGCACAGTCGATGACCGCGTCGTGGAGCGATAGGAAGTCCCAGCCCAAGATGATCGAATGCGAACAGGACGGCAGAACGATGGACTCGACCAAATATAAAATGTCTTCTATGACTACTCGAGCAGTACACTCTGCAAACGGCTGGATGAGGTGCGCACTTGCAGTTCGTAACGACAGGCCAGGAAGGGGCGTCTTCACTTTCCTCAAAGAGCGGCAAAGCGCTGCATCCATGGCAGAAACCACAGCACCGGTGTCGACAAGCGCCATGACAGATACGCCCTCTACAAAATCTTCAATTAAATTAGCAGCAGACAAACGAGACCTTTCAAATTTCGACGACTGCGCAGTTCTCGCCTCAGGAACTGCGGCACCTAGTTTTCCTCTTGAGTGGTCGAGGGACGCCGTCGCCTCGGAGAGATGGAGCGCTGACGTGGAGAAGGCGAATGGCGTCCAGAGAAGGCGGTGCGCTCAGGAGACAGAGAACGGCTTAGGGGCGGCTCTGCAGGAGGCGAGTACTGTCGCTGGGACAAGTAACCGGAAACATCTGGACGTAGTCGTGAGGCGTTCATGCGTCGACGGCAAAGCCGCGCCACATGACCTGGCGAGCCGCAGAAGTAGAAGTTCGTTTTGAAGACGGACCATGATGTAATGTCCACCTCGTGGTTCCGATACCACAGATTTGCCACGCCCGTCAAATAGAATATCACATTGGTCAGCTTGGTTGCCGCGTCCCACTTGTTGTATGCGCTCACCCGCTCATACGATGTGAGCCAATCTTCAACATCACGGTCGTCCGTGCCGCTGAAGATAGCGGGGTCCCGCTGGCGGAGAGAACCAGCACAGACGACGGCGGCCGGGCTCACTTGTACGGCTTGGTGGGCCGAAGGCATCGCGGTAGGGGGCAGCGTTCGGCTGCGGAGATCCAGGGCGAGAGGATATCACCCCGCACCTCCACCAAATGTAAGGTGGGATTTGTTCAGCGAAGCTTCACAACGGGAGCAGGGCTAACAGCAGTCCGAGGTCAGGCAAGGAGCCAGGAGCGTGCACCAGGCGTTGGCAATGCGGCTCGCGCGTATGCCCGTCGTCTTCCTTACAGTGATTAACAAGACCGAATGTTTTCTGAAAATCTAAAAATACGCAGTCAAGGAACAGCCCCTTATAGCTTATTCTGAAACGAATTCAAGCGCATAACAACACACACACAAGAGAGGAAAGACACAGGACAGGCGCTAACTTCATCTGATTTATTCGCAGGTAAGAGAGCAGATTATATACATAAATGGATACATGCGCAGTAAAGAAACACATCGTCAGTTCACAATGCGTGCTCGAGATACCTGTACTCTGCGTGCAAAAGATTAACAGACGTGTCACTCACACAATCATGCCCCCTCTTCCTGATGTGAAAGGCTTCTAATAGTTCACGTGCCGTCTTATCACCGGCTCTGCCAAGTATCTTTATCTCTTTCAGCCGCGGCTCGCACGCTCTGCAGTTCGCAGAATGCTCTGCCAAATGTGTCCCTCCGCCCCTTAACGCCCGCAAATGTTCCCCCGCCCGGTCATTGACACACCGCCCGGTCTGGCCTATGTAAGCCTTCCCGCAGGTCAACGGTATCTCGTAAACGACACCGGTACAGCAGTCGATATACTTTTTTGAGTGCTTCTTCCTGCAGCGACTCTTCTTTTCCGCGCACGAAATGCGTGAGCAAAGTTGGGCAAGTTTCTTCGGTGCGGAGAACACCACAGGAAAGGAAGAAAAGAAGAGCGCGGAAAAGAAGAGTGGCTGCAGGAAGAAGCACTCAAAAAAGTATATCGACTGCTGTACCGGTGTCGTTTACGAGATACCGTTGACCTGCGGGAAGGCTTACATAGGCCAGACCGGGCGGTGTGTCAATGACCGGGCGAGGGAACATTTGCGGGCGTTGAGGGGCGGAGGGACACATTTGGCAGAGCATTGTGCGAACTGCAGAGCGTGCGAGCCGCGGCTGAAAGAGATAAAGATACTTGGCAGAGCCGGTGATAAGACGGCACATGAACTATTAGAAGCCTTTCACATCAGGAAGAGGGGGCATGATTGTGTGAGTGACACGTCTGTTAATCTTTTGCACGCAGAGTACAGGTATCTCGAGCACGCATTGTGAACTGACGATGTGTTTCTTTACTGCGCATGTATCCATTTATGTATATAATCTGCTCTCTTACCTGCGAATAAATCAGATGAAGTTAGCGCCCGTCCTGTGTCTTTCCTCTCTTGTGTGCGTGTTTTTGTGCGCTTGAATTCGTTTCAAAATAAGCTATGCACCATCTAGCCCAAACAGAAGTTTTGTTACCTTACAGAATGCGTTAAATAAAATGATGGGTGAAGGCAGCGATTTACGTCTCACACGAAAATGATTTATGAAAGCCCTGCTGATGAGGAAAGAAACGAATGATTTCAAGGAATTTAACAAGGTTAGATAACATGACGTGTTCAAACATTTTGCATAGGACACTTGTTACGATATGGGTCTGTAATTAACGGCACAATGAGCATCCCCAGACATGAATATTGGTACCACTTTACCCACCTTCCAGTCCCCGTTCAGCTGTCTTGAATCAAAAGTTTGTGAAAACTGTGCACACAGTTTATGTCGCCGTTTCCTGAGGACAAACAAACTTTAAGATTATTAATCCCACTTTGTATACCAAGGCTGTCCACCACAATTGGTTGCATTAAGTGATTCTGCACCGAGTGAAAAGAGGGAAGGGAAAAAATGATTGCGGTAAAAAAATAAACTTTAGAAAAGGTGTCATTGAGCACCTGAGGACAATGTGATGAAACGAAGGTTGCTCCCCTGCTATCCTTTAAACCTTTAGCTGTGCACCTGGGGCCAGCGATAATGTTCCAAAACTTTTTCGTGTTGTCAATCAACTACGACAGAAGCGTGCCGTGGAAAAAACACTTGCTTGGCGTCTTTTAATGGTTTTCGATAATCAGAAGATAGGCAACGATATGAATCCCATTGCTCAGAACTACCGCTGATTTTCGCTGCGCGATAAAGCCGTTTTTTTTTTCTATTTCAAAGACGTGTTAAGGAGGCAGTGAACGGGACATGGAATATAAACGGCACAGGGATGGGCACACAGATTGCTCCCAACTATGCCAACATATGTATGGGTTTATTAGAAGGCCAGTTTCTAGCTAGACACTCATTTAAACCCTTCTGCTGTAAAAGATTAATTGATGACTTTTTTTTTCTTCTGGCAACATGGTGAGGCAGAACTTCAACCATTAATCTCTTGGTTTTAACAACGCTGATGAGTCCATTACTCTCATTCTTGCTCGCGAGCCACATTTAATTTTATAGATGTGAGAATAACAATAAAAATTCGCAAACTTAGCACTGATTCATACCGGAAACGTAGTGACAGGCTTCAACGCTTAAATTCCGAAAGCAGCCAACTTAAATACAGGTAGGCTAGCGTCCCTGAAGAGAAGCTGTCCACCTTCAACGAATATGTTCTGACGAGCGCGACTTCGAACGAAACTGTACAAACCTCCGGAACGCCCTGATTAGAGAAAAGTACACACCGCAACTAAACGATACTGAATAACGCGCAGGCCTTCATGAGCGCGCGGTACTGCTCAAATACAGAAAGCCACCAAGTGCATCAATCACAAATCAACGTGGTACTAACCAATTCATCTTTTGCTCCGAACGTCGCGATGATTTTGAGCAAAAACACCAAGTCATTCTCATGCAAAGTGATCGACTGAAGCACATTTTTCAACAAGCCTCCCGTGTTGAATTTCATCTAAAAGAAACCCAAGTGTGCCAATCGGCTTTCATACGTGCAATAAATTGCACTGCAATGTTTGCACGCAGATGAGGACATCAGTAGTGGCTTGCAGCACTGCATCGAAATTTAATGGGAATACTCGGCGTTACAGCTACGTAATCTACAATCTTCGATGTTCAATCTGCAAAATTCAATATGTTGGTCAAACAGAAACTTGGCTGAAATATTCGTTTTAATAATAATCAAGCTCATTGCAAAAGTGCCTAACCTTCCATCTGTGAACATGTGAACAACACCAAGCACCTTTTTGAAAAAAAATTCAAGTAACTTTGCTGGAATCCGAACAGACCGTCGTTGGAAACTGAACCTGGCAACTTTTAACGCTAGAACCTTATTCAGTTAGTCTAGCCTAATACTGCTGTTCGATGAAGTAGCAGGTATTAGTTAATTAAAAGACGGGCGCAAAAACTAGGACAAAGACAGAGAAGGAGACAGGACGAGCGCTCGTCCTGTTTCCTTCTCTGTCTTTGTCCTAGTTTCATGCGCTAGTCTTTTAATTAACTATGGCACACCAACTAGCCCAGCTTTCCGCCTTGATTGCCGGTATTAAATGGGAAGTCATAGGGCTTACTGGCAATAGGAAGACAATGGAGACGTATACAGTACCAAGGAGCGGGACGTACTGTGCTCTCGTGGATTGCCGGATAGACGAGAACTAAGTATGACATTCCTCATTAATCAGGATATAGGTGGCAACATAAAGGAGCTCTAGAGTACCGAGAGGGTGACAGCATTCGTAGTTATGCTTAATAATAGGTACAAGCTGAAGGCAGTGCATGCCTAAGCGCCTACATCCAGCTATGATGACCAAATCGTTGAAAGCTTCAATGAAGACCTGGAATACGCAGCGAATCAAGTAAAATTTCAGTACACTGTACTAATGGGCGACTTCAATGGGAAAGTAGGCAAAAAGCAGTCCGGAGGCCAGGCAGTAGGCGACTATGCCACACGCTATGAGTAGAGTTATTAGTAGAGTACGCAGAGTGATCACGAGTACCTTTTTCCGGAAACGAAAGAACAGGAAGTGGACAGGAAAGCGCCCCAGTGGTAAGACTAAAAAAATGAACGAAGCTTTAGCTTTGGTCAGAATGAGTGAGGATTGGTAACTTTAGCCTGGAGAACACCGAAGAAGCGCTCAAGGAACAGTATAACAATATTTCGTCAGGCTATCGTGACTTTGTCACGATGGTTTAGCCTGCAAAAGTCTAAAGCGCCTTTAATTTTATTCAAATATCTAAATGTTTAACTAATGAACAAAAGGTGAAGCAATGTCTTTTATGGCTGATTCTTCTGCAGCGCGGCGCTCGCGGCAGCGTCGGTACGACGCCGCTTGGCGAGACGTTCTTCCCGCTTTTGCGGCGTCTCGGCTACTGTGGTCGATCGCCCTCTCCAGTTCACGAATTTCTCGCAGACTCTCCTGGCGAATCGCAATGCTGTCCGGATCGTCAGACGAGTCCAAGCGCCGCTTGTAACGCCGCGTTAAGGCTCCTCTGTGAGCCTAAAGTCGATCACGTGACCAAATTTGTTTTGACCTTGACGTCCGCGGCTTCATCTTGATCTGTCCTTGAAATGACCTTGACCTTTGACTTGTCCGATTGCTTCACCTTTGGTCTGGCTAGTGACCGTCCGCCAGTTCTCCAAACTTATAAACTGAAGGTTTGACCTTGGCTAAGCCTTAACGATCATCGGCAAAGCATGTCGATCTCAGCCCGAGACATCTACTAGTGAAGCTACCGCTTCAAAATGATGTAGACGTCATACTATGCGTTCACACTGGTGTCGTGAAGGATGTGAAGGTCCTTGGAAAGGTACGTTGTAGTGACCACAGAAGGGTAAGGACACGAATTAGCTCAGACCTGAGAAGGGAAGGGAAGAAATTAGTGAAACAGAAGCCCTTAACAAGTTAGTTGAAAGAGGTAAAGTAGAGATATTCAGGATATCGCTGCAGAACAGATATTCAGCTGTAACTGAGGAAGATGATGTTAATGTTCAAAGATTGAACGATAACCTGACAGTTATCATTACGGAGTGCGCAAGAGAAGTAGGCGGTAGGATGGTTCCACAGGATACCCGCAAGCTGTATCAGGAGACGAAAAATCTCATTAACAAACGCCAAAGCATAAAAGCGTCTAACCCCAATGAGAGAACAGAACTGGCAGAGCTATCAAAATAATAAACAAACGCAAGGTAGCCGACAAATGGAAGTTTAACATGGGGAAAATTGAGCAGAAGATTTTCGGGACTTTAATAATTGTTCGGACATCATCTTCTCCGGGGCTATGAACTAGCCAGTGACCCCAAAACCACACTGCTTGTTCAAATACGTTCACATGTATTAATACGTATGACTGAAATTATCACTGAAGCAACATTTGAAATGCAGAAATGCATTATGGGATTGCCGGCTTGCTTTCTGTGGAGCCACGTTTGCACCAGCACCGCAGTATTTCGAAAAATGGGAAGTGGAGAAGTCATCTGGAAAACAATAAGGAGCAGTCGCGTCTTTCCAAGAGTGGAAGGCGTGCATGTGACATCAGTGCGCGGGCATTTAGCTAGAAGGATATGTTATTTATGCTACGCATACAGTTATGGAAGGGAAAGAAGAAGCTCTATTAGGCACATCGCGTCTTACGGGGCCTTCTTTCAGATTAACTGAGGAATGGTGCGTAACCAGGCGGCGGTTGGAAGCAAAATAGGCGGAAATAAATTTCTGCAGCTCCAGCAGGCAAAGTTTGCAGGGTGTTCCAAAATGCTTTTACTTCTGTCTCGGAGCATCAACAGAAGGGCGCTCACAATGCCAGGTACCGCAGTTACGCAGAATTTGTTCGCGGTTTTGTTTGCTCTAAAATGAACATACATAGAGGCTACAACAACGTCTACTCACCCTTGTGACCTGAAAATCCGTTACGCTAGAATTCGCGCCCTTGAATGTTAGCGAGCGTACCTGGTAAGTGCCGCAGATGTGAAATAGTTGGTTGGTTTATAGTTTTTGGGCTTTAACGTCTCAAAGCTACTTAGCATATGAGATACGCCGCAGTAAAGGGTTCCGGAAACTTTGATCACCTGGGGTTCCTCAAAGTGCCCTTACATAGCACAGTACACGGACCTCTAGAATTTCGCCTCCATCGACATTTCGTGGATGCGTCCCTTGCTGTAATTTCTAATTGCGGCTTTGCAGGCTAAATATCTAAAAGACTTTATCCCAGCCCACAATATTCTAATTATCTGGACCCCAGCCCACTCGTGTCTGGTTGGAAACGAGGCCGCCCACAGGCTCGCCCGCTCCTCTTTACCCCGGGGAGCCGTGGACACCTCATACGAATTCAGCACTAAAGAGGAAACCAATACCTTTAATAGCATCACAGACATTCAGAAAAAGAACAAAAGGATCTATCCTCCTCCGGATAGATCGCTTAGCTCGGCTGAGGCCTATGACTGGAGAAGACTCCAAGCTAGAAACTTCGCATCCCCGCTCTGGAGGAGCTGGACAGGAGGTGACACGAGGGAGGATGCGGAGGTGTGCGAGTTCTGCGGTCATACCGCTACACTCGAACACATACTATGGAGATGCCCCAGTGCCCGAGGATATGGCATAATAAATAATGCAGAGGAATGGGAGACCATACTCAGAAGTGCCGACCTTAGCATACAACGATACGCTACCCGCCTGGCAGCAGAAGCTACGCGACTATGCCGTTGCTAGTCTTCCAGCTGCGACGCTGTCCCTCCCCGGACGCCTGCGTGCGGACCCGGAGGGGCACGGGTCTTCTTCTGGCGGAAATGAAGTTTCTTCACTCACTCACTCACTCGCCTCTATCGAAATTCGACCGCCGCGGCCGGGATCGAACCCGTGTCTTTCGGGTGAGCAGCCTTGTGTCATAACCACTGAGCCACCGCGGCGGTTGAATGTGACATAGTAGTTTACTTATGGAGCAGCCATGCTGGCTCCTTGGAGCATACCGCTAACAATGCAAAATATGGCGACAATTGTAGAAAGTTCTGTCCCTTTTTAGCAAAGATATTTCTCTAAACATTAGTGTACTTCTTGAAAACCTTTCACACAGATGATGGAACATTTCAAGTCCAAGAACAGAAGAACAAGGGGTAGAGAATAATGGTGGAGTGTAAAAGAACTGTAGTTTTTCTGTGAGATTTATTGGGAGCACTTTAGTTTTCTGTAAAATTATTCGCAAAAGCTATACATGAAAGCGGCTTGAAAGTTTTTGCAGTCTCTAAACGACAATAAATTTCTTTGTGAGCGTGCATATGACTACAAAGAAGGAAGACAGTGAGAAACTTAGCATTTATAAACGACTACTGCCATGTAGTCTATATGGACTTTCTGTCCTACGGTAATTCAGACCGAATGGATTTTACGAGCAATAGGCTCGCGCCACATTTAGACAAACGTGTCCCGGCGAAGCAGGTTGTTAACCTTGATAGCACGCAGTGCGCATTTCCTGCAGGCACTGGTGTACATTGTACATTGTGAGAATGACCATACTTGCGAATTTTTCAGGTGATGCCACCCGTCGGCAACACCTGCTGTGTGCTGTGGTGCCGCAACAGGATCACCTTGAGCAGGAGGCCAGGAACCATCTTCCGCATCCCACGGCTTTGTTTATGTTGCACAAAATAAATGTTCTCATTTTACTCAAAACCTGGTGTCTTTTGTGGAGTGCTAATATTTGGCAAAGGCTGTGATGCAGCTGCGTTCATGGCTGGTCAAAAGCACTCGAAATCTATTTAATTATACGCTGCCAACGGCGCAGCGGGGCGCGGCGTATGCTAACATTCAAACCGCGCGCCCCTGAAACCGGAACCGGAAGTCGTCCCAGGCAGCGAGGCGCAGCGCATGCAGCCATTCAAACTGCGCGCGTTGAAACCGAAACCGGATGTTATGAGACTCCGCCCGCTTGGTGCGCTGCAGTCAAATGGGCCGCTGGGCCCTATGGGAGTGTCCGCTCTTTACCAATATCTTTCTCTATGTTCGTAGTTCGACGATTGACGAGCACGCTTGTTGCTTACGCCGCCACCGAGTTATCCAGTTCTTTTGCGGGCGCAAGTCAGCCCAAATAAAGAGCTTCGTTTTCAAGTCTTTCTGGTGTCTTCCTGACCACTGGACTGCCGTCACTACAACGTGACAATATGCAATTCGGTTCAATTACTGAGGTTTTGGAAACGTACTACTGCCCCATTCCTAGTAGGCACACTAAACTCTCTAATAAGGGAGTAATTAGTCATTGGCATCCACCCAAGCGCAGCCATACGGCTACAAAGGAAAGCTATACAGCTTTCTCTGAAACTTCGTAGTTAAAGAAAAATTTGTCCTGGTCCGGGGTTCGAACCCGGGACCACCGCTACACCGGAGCAGTCGCTCTACCAATTGAGCGAACCGGGACGGCAAGCTTATGGTAGGGCGAGAGCGAATTGATCAGTAACTCGAAGTGGGAAGTGTGTTGGTCAAATGTTTAGGGGAATCCCCCAAGGTGGAGTAGATTTGTAATAAGGGAGTAAGTACTCATTGGCATCCACCCAAGCGCAGCCATACGGCTACAAAGGAAAGCTATACAGCTTTCTCTGAAACTTCGTAGTTAAAGAAAAATTCGTCCTGGTGCGGGGTTCGAACCCGGGACCACCGCTACACCGGAGCAGTCGCTCTACCAATTGAGCGAACCGGGACGGCAAGCTTATGGTAGGGCGGGAGCGAATTGATCAGTAACTCGAAGTGGGAAGTGTGTTGGTCAAATGTTTAGGGGAATCCCCCAAGGTGGAGTAGATTTGTAATAAGGGAGTAAGTACTCATTGGCATCCACCCAAGCGCAGCCATACGGCTACAAAGGAAAGCTATACACCTTTCTCTGAAACTTCGTAGTTAAAGAAAAATTCGTCCTCGTCCGGGGTTCGAACCCGGGACCACCGCTACACCGGAGCAGTCGCTCTACCAATTGTTACAAATCTACTCCACCTTGGGGGTTTCCCCTAAACATTTGACCAACACACTTCCCACTTCGAGTTACTGATCAATTCGCTCTCGCCCTACCATAAGCTTGCCGTCCCGGTTCGCTCAATTGGTAGAGCGACTGCTCCGGTGTAGCGGTGGTCCCGGGTTCGAACCCCGGACCAGGACGAATTTTTCTTTAACTACGAAGTTTCAGAGAAAGCTGTATAGCTTTCCTTTGTAGCCGTATGGCTGCGCTTGGGTGGATGCCAATGAGTAATTACTCCCTTATTACAAATCTACTCCACCTTGGGGGATTCCCCTAAACATTTGACCAACACACTTCCCACTTCGAGTTACTGATCAATTCGCTCTCGCCCTACCATAAGCTTGCCGTCCCGGTTCGCTCAATTGGTAGAGCGACTGCTCCGGTGTAGCGGTGGTCCCGGGTTCGAACCCCGGACCAGGACAAATTTTTCTTTAACTACGAAGTTTCAGAGAAAGCTGTATAGCTTTCCTTTGTAGCCGTATGGCTGCGCTTGGGTGGATGCCAATGAGTAATTACTCCCTTATTAGAGAGTTTAGTGTGCCTACTAGGAATGGGGCAGTAGTACGTTTCCAAAACCTCAGTAATTGAACCGAATTGCATATTGTCACGTTGTAGTGACGGCAGTCCAGTGGTCAGGAAGACACCAGAAAGACTTGAAAACGAAGCTCTTTATTTGGGCTGACTTGCGCCCGCAAAAGAACTGGATAACTCGGTGGCGGCGTGAGCAACAAGCGTGCTCGTCAATCGTCGAACTACGAACATAGACAGATATTGGTAAAGAGCGGACACTCCCATAGGGCCCAGCGGCCCATTTGACTGCAGCGCACCAAGCGGGCGGAGTCTCATAACATCGGGTTTCGGTTTCAACGCGCGCAGTTTGAATGGCTGCATGCGCTGCGCCTCGCTGCCTGGGACGACTTCCGGTTCCGGTTTCAGGGGCGCGCGGTTTGAATGTTAGCATACGCCGCGCCCCGCTGCGCCGTTGGCAGCGTATAATTAAATAGATTTCGAGTGCTTTTGACCAGCCATGAACGCAGCTGCATCACAGCCTTTGCCAAATATTAGCACTCCACAAAAGACACCAGGTTTTGAGTGAAATGAGAACATTTATTTTGTGCAACATAAACAAAGCCGTAGGATGCGGAAGATGGCTCCTGGCCTCCTGCTCAAGGTGATCCTGTTGCGGCACCACGGCACACAGCAGGTGTTGCCGACGGGTGGCATCACCTGAAAAATTCGCAAGTATGGTCATTCTCACAATGTACAATGTACACCAGTGCCTGCAGGAAATGCGCACTGCGTGCTATCAAGGTTAACAACCTGCTTCGCCGGGACACGTTTGTCTAAATGTGGCGCGAGCCTATTGCTCGTAAAATCCATTCGGTCTGAATTACCGTAGGACAGAAAGTCCATATAGACTACATGGCAGTAGTCGTTTATAAATGCTAAGTTTCTCACTGTCTTCCTTCTTTGTAGTCATATGCACGCTCACAAAGAAATTTATTGTCGTTTAGAGACTGCAAAAACTTTCAAGCCGCTTTCATGTATAGCTTTTGCGAAGAATTTTACAGAAAACTAAAGTGCTCCCAATAAATCTCACAGAAAAACTACAGTTCTTTTACACTCCACCATTATTCTCTTACCCTTGTTCTTCTGTTCTTGGACTTGAAATGTTCCATCATCTGTGTGAAAGGTTTTCAAGAAGTACACTAATGTTTAGAAAAATATCTTTGCTAAAAAGGGACACAACTTTCTACAATTGTCGCCATATTTTGCATTGTTAGCGGTATGCTCCAAGGAGCCAGCATGGCTGCTCCATAAGTAAACTACTATGTCACATTCAACCGCCGCGGTGGCTCAGTGGTTATGACACAAGGCTGCTCACCCGAAAGACACGGGTTCGATCCCGGCCGCGGCGGTCGAATTTCGATAGAGGCGAGTGAGTGAGTGAGTGAAGAAACTTCATTTCCGCCAGAAGAAGACCCGTGCCCCTCCGGGTCCGCACGCAGGCGTCCGGGGAGGGACAGCGTCGCAGCTGGAAGACTAGCAACGGCATAGTCGCGTAGGTTCTGCTGCCAGGCGGGTAGCGTATCGTTGTATGCTAAGGTCGGCATCTCTGAGTATGGTCTCCCATTCCTCTGCATTATTGATTATGCCATATCCTCGGGCACTGGGGCATCTCCATAGTATGTGTTCGAGTGTAGCGGTATGACCGCAGAACTCGCACACCTCCGCATCCTCCCTCGTGTCACCTCCTGTCCAGCTCCTCCAGAGCGGGGATGCGAAGTTTCTAGCTTGGAGTCTTCTCCAGTCATAGGCCTCAGCCGAGCTAAGCGATCTATCCGGAGGAGGATAGATCCTTTTGTTCTTTTTCTGAATGTCTGTGATGCTATTAAAGGTATTGGTTTCCTCTTTAGTGCTGAATTCGTATGAGGTGTCCACGGCTCCCCGGGGTAAAGAGGAGCGGGCGAGCCTGTGGGCGGCCTCGTTTCCAACCAGACACGAGTGGGCTGGGGTCCAGATAATTAGAATATTGTGGGCTGGGATAAAGTCTTTTAGATATTTAGCCTGCAAAGCCGCAATTAGAAATTACAGCAAGGGACGCATCCACGAAATGTCGATGGAGGCGAAATTCTAGAGGTCCGTGTATTGTGCTATGTAAGGGCACTTTAAGGAACCCCATGTGATCAAAGTTTCCGGAACCCTTTACTGCGGCGTATCTCATATGCTAAGTAGCTTTGAGACGTTAAAGCCCAAAAACTATAAACCAACCAACTATTTCACATCTGCGGCACTTACCAGGTACGCTCGCTAACATTCAAGGGCGCGAATTCTAGCGTAACGGATTTTCAGGTCACAAGGGTGAGTAGACGTTGTTGTAGCCTCTATGTATGTTCATTTTAGAGCAAACAAAACCGCGAACAAATTCTGCGCAACTGCGGTACCTGGCATTGTGAGCGCCCTTCTGTTGATGCTCCGAGACAGAAGTAAAAACATTTTGGAACACCCTGCAAACTTTGCCTGCTGGAGCTGCAGAAATTTATTTCCGCCTATTTTGCTTCCAACCGCCGCCTGGTTACGCACCATTCCTCAGTTAATCTGAAAGAAGGCCCCGTAAGACGCGATGTACCTAATAGAGCTTCTTCTTTCCCTTCCATAACTGTATGCGTAGCATAAATAACATATCCTTCTAGCTAAATGCCCGCGCACTGATGTCACATGCACGCCTTCCACTCTTGGAAAGACGCGACTGCTCCTTATTGTTTTCCAGATGACTTCTCCACTTCCCATTTTTCGAAATACTGCGGTGCTGGTGCAAACGTGGCTCCACAGAAAGCAAGCCGGCAATCCCATAATGCATTTCTGCATTTCAAATGTTGCTTCAGTGATAATTTCAGTCATACGTATTAATACATGTGAACGTATTTGAACAAGCAGTGTGGTTTTGGGGTCACTGGCTAGTTCATAGCCCCGGAGAAGATGATGTCCGAACAATTATTAAAGTCCCGAAAATCTTCTGCTCAATTTTCCCCATGTTAAACTTCCATTTGTCGGCTACCTTGCGTTTATTTATTAATTTTGATAGCTCTGCCAGTTCTGTTCTCTCATTGGGGTTAGACGCTTTTATGCTTTGGCGTTTGTTAATGAGATTTTTCGTCTCCTGATAGAGCTTGCGGGTATCCTGTGGAACCATCCTACCGCCTACTTCTCTTGCGCACTCCGTAATGATAACTGTCAGGTTATCGTTCAATCTTTGAACATTAACATCATCTTCCTCAGTTACAGCTGAATATCTGTTCTGCAGCGATATCCTGAATATCTCTACTTTACCTCTTTCAGCTAACTTGTTAAGGGCTTCTGTTTCACTAATTTCTTCCCTTCCCTTCTCAGGTCTGAGCTAATTCGTGTCCTTACCCTTCTGTGGTCGCTACAACGTACCTTTCCAAGGACCTTCACATCCTTCACGACACCAGTGTGAACGCATAGTATGACGTCTACATCATTTTGAAGCGGTAGCTTCACTAGTAGATGTCTCGGGCTGAGATCGACATGCTTTGCCGATGATCGTTAAGGCTTAGCCAAGGTCAAACCTTCAGTTTATAAGTTTGGAGAACTGGCGGACGGTCACTAGCCAGACCAAAGGTGAAGCAATCGGACAAGTCAAAGGTCAAGGTCATTTCAAGGTCAGATCAAGATGAAGCCGCGGACGTCAAGGTCAAAACAAATTTGGTCACGTGATCGACTTTAGGCTCACAGAGGAGCCTTAACGCGGCGTTACAAGCGGCGCTTGGACTCGTCTGACGATCCGGACAGCATTGCGATTCGCCAGGAGAGTCTGCGAGAAATTCGTGAACTGGAGAGGGCGATCGACCACAGTAGCCGAGACGCCGCAAAAGCGGGAAGAACGTCTCGCCAAGCGGCGTCGTGCCGACGCTGCCGCGAGCGCCGCGCTGCAGAAGAATCAGCCATAAAAGACATTGCTTCACCTTTTGTTCATTAGTTAAACATTTAGATATTTGAATAAAATTAAAGGCGCTTTAGACTTTTGCAGGCTAAACCATCGTGACAAAGTCACGATAGCCTGAGGAAATATTGTTATACTGTTCCTTGAGCGCTTCTTCGGTGTTCTCCAGGCTAAAGTTACCACTCCTCACTCATTCTGACCAAAGCTAAAGCTTCGTTAATTTTTTTAGTCTTACCACTGGGGCGCTTTCCTGTCCACTTCCTGTTCTTTCGTTTCCGGAAAAAGGTACTCATGATCACTCTGCGTACTCTACTAATAACTCTACTCATAGCCTGTGGCATAGTCGCCTACTGCCTGGCCTCCGGACTGCTTTTTGCCTACTTTCCCATTGAAGTCGCCCATTAGTACAGTGTACTGAAATTTTACTTGATTCGCTGCGTATTCCAGGTCTTCATAGAAGCTTTCAACGATTTGGTCATCATAGCTGGATGTAGGCGCTTAGGCATGCACTGCCTTCAGCTTGTACCTATTATTAACTACGAATGCTGTCACCCTGTCGGTACTCTAGAGCTCCTTTATGTTGCCATATATATCCTGATTAATGAGGAATGTCATACTTAGTTCTCGTCTATCCGGCAATCCACGAGAGCACAGTACGTCCCGCTCCTTGGTACTGTATACGTCTCCACTGTCTTCCTATTGCCAGTAAGCCCTATGACTTCCCATTTAATACCGGCAATCAAGGCGGAAAGCTGGGCTAGTTGGTGTGTCATAGTTAATTAAAAGACTAGCGCATGAAACTAGGACAAAGACAGAGAAGGAAACAGGACGAGCGCTCGTCCTGTCTCCTTCTCTGTCTTTGTCCTAGTTTTTGCGCTCGTCTTTTAATTAACTAATACCTGCTACTTCATCGAACAGCAGTATTAGGCTAGACTAACTGAATAAGGTTCTAGCGTTAAAAGTTGCCAGGTTCAGTTTCCAACGACGGTCTGTTCGGATTCCAGCAAAGTTACTTGAATTTTTTTTCAAAAAGGTGCTTGGTGTTGTTCACATGTTCACAGATGGAAGGTTAGGCACTTTTGCAATGAGCTTGATTATTATTAAAACGAATATTTCAGCCAAGTTTCTGTTTGACCAACATATTGAATTTTGCAGATTGAACATCGAAGATTGTAGATTACGTAGCTGTAACGCCGAGTATTCCCATTAAATTTCGATGCAGTGCTGGAAGCCACTACTGATGTCCTCATCTGCGTGCAAACATTGCAGTGCAATTTATTGCACGTATGAAAGCCGATTGGCACACTTGGGTTTCTTTTAGATGAAATTCAACACGGGAGGCTTGTTGAAAAATGTGCTTCAGTCGATCACTTTGCATGAGAATGACGGTGTTTTTGCTCAAAATCATCGCGACGTTCGGAGCAAAAGATGAATTGGTTAGTACCACGTTGATTTGTGATTGATGCACTTGGTGGCTTTCTGTATTTGAGCAGTACCGCGCGCTCATGAAGGCCTGCGCGTTATTCAGTATCGTTTAGTTGCGGTGTGTACTTTTCTCTAATCAGGGCGTTCCGGAGGTTTGTACAGTTTCGTTCGAAGTCGCGCTCGTCAGAACATATTCGTTGAAGATGGACAGCTTCTCTTCAGGGACGCTAGCCTACCTGTATTTAAGTTGGCTGCTTTCGAAATTTAAGCGTTGAAGCCTGTCACTACGTTTCCGGTATGAATCAGTGCTAAGTTTGCGAATTTTTATTGTTATTCTCACATCTATAAAATTAAATGTGGCTGGCGAGCAAGAATGAGAGTAATGGACTCATCAGCGTTGTTAAAACCAAGAGATTAATGATTGAAGTTCTGCCTCACCGTGTTACCAGAAGAAAAAAAAAAGTCATCAATTAATCTTTTACAGCAGAAGGGTTTAAATGAGTGTCTAGCTAGAAACTGGCCTTCTAATAAACCCATACATATGTTGGCATAGTTGGGAGCAATCTGTGTGCCCATCCCTGTGCCGTTTATATTCCATGTCCCGTTCACTGCCTCCTTAACACGTCTTTGAAATAGAAAAAAAAAAACGGCTTTATCGCGCAGCGAAAATCAGCGGTAGTTCTGAGCAATGGGATTCATATCGTTGCCTATCTTCTGATTATCGAAAAGCATTAAAAGACGCCAAGCAAGTGTTTTTTCCACGGCACGCTTCTGTCGTAGTTGATTGACAACACGAAAAAGTTTTGGAACATTATCGCTGGCCCCAGGTGCACAGCTAAAGGTTTAAAGGATAGCAGGGGAGCAACCTTCGTTTCATCACATTGTCCTCAGGTGCTCAATGACACCTTTTCTAAAGTTTATTTTTTTACCGCAATCATTTTTTCCCTTCCCTCTTTTCACTCGGTGCAGAATCACTTAATGCAACCAATTGTGGTGGACAGCCTTGGTATACAAAGTGGGATTAATAATCTTAAAGTTTGTTTGTCCTCAGGAAACGGAGACATAAACTGTGTGCACAGTTTTCACAAACTTTTGATTCAAGACAGCTGCCCGGGGACTGGAAGGTGGGTAAAGTGGTACCAATATTCATGTCTGGGGATGCTCATTGTGCCGTTAATTACAGACCCATATCGTAACAAGTGTCCTATGCAAAATGTTTGAACACGTCATGTTATCTAACCTTGTTAAATTCCTTGAAATCATTCGTTTCTTTCCTCATCAGCAGGGCTTTCATAAATCATTTTCGTGTGAGACGTAAATCGCTGCCTTCACCCATCATTTTATTTAACGCATTCTATAAGGTAACAAAACTTCTGTTTGGGCTAGATGGTGCATAGCTTATTTTGAAACGAATTCAAGCGCACAAAAACACGCACACAAGAGAGGAAAGACACAGGACGGGCGCTAACTTCATCTGATTTATTCGCAGGTAAGAGAGCAGATTATATACATAAATGGATACATGCGCAGTAAAGAAACACATCGTCAGTTCACAATGCGTGCTCGAGATACCTGTACTCTGCGTGCAAAAGATTAACAGACGTGTCACTCACACAATCATGCCCCCTCTTCCTGATGTGAAAGGCTTCTATAGTTCACGTGCCGTCTTATCACCGGCTCTGCCAAGTATCTTTATCTCTTTCAGCCGCGGCTCGCACGCTCTGCAGTTCGCAGAATGCTCTGCCAAATGTGTCCCTCCGCCCCTTAACGCCCGCAAATGTTCCCCCGCCCGGTCATTGACACACCGCCCGGTCTGGCCTATGTAAGCCTTCCCGCAGGTCAACGGTATCTCGTAAACGACACCGGTACAGCAGTCGATATACTTTTTTGAGTGCTTCTTCCTGCAGCCACTCTTCTTTTCCGCGCTCTTCTTTTCTTCTTTTCCTGTGGTGTTCTCCGCACCGAAGAAACTTGCCCAACTTTGCTCACGCATTTCGTGCGCGGAAAAGAAGAGTCGCTGCAGGAAGAAGCACTCAAAAAAGTATATCGACTGCTGTACCGGTGTCGTTTACGAGATACCGTTGACCTGCGGGAAGGCTTACATAGGCCAGACCGGGCGGTGTGTCAATGACCGGGCGGGGGAACATTTGCGGGCGTTAAGGGGCGGAGGGACACATTTGGCAGAGCATTCTGCGAACTGCAGAGCGTGCGAGCCGCGGCTGAAAGAGATAAAGATACTTGGCAGAGCCGGTGATAAGACGGCACGTGAACTATTAGAAGCCTTTCACATCAGGAAGAGGGGGCATGATTGTGTGAGTGACACGTCTGTTAATCTTTTGCACGCAGAGTACAGGTATCTCGAGCACGCATTGTGAGCTGACGATGTGTTTCTTTACTGCGCATGTATCCATTTATGTATATAATCTGCTCTCTTACCTGCGAATAAATCAGATGAAGTTAGCGCCTGTCCTGTGTCTTTCCTCTCTTGTGTGTGTGTTGTTATGCGCTTGAATTCGTTTCAAAATAAGCTATAAGGGGCTTTTCCTTGACTGCGTATTTTTAGATTTTCAGAAAACATTCGGTCTTGTTAATCACTGTAAGGAAGACGACGGGCATACGCGCGAGCCGCATTGCCATCGCCTGGTGCACGCTCCTGGCTCCTTGCCTGACCTCGGACTGCTGTTAGCCCTGCTCCCGTTGTGAAGCTTCGCTGAACAAATCCCACCTTACATTTGGTGGAGGTGCGGGGTGATATCCTCTCGCCCTGGATCTCCGCAGCCGAACGCTGCCCCCTACCGCGATGCCTTCGACCCACCAAGCCTACAAGTGAGCCCGGCCGCCGTCGTCTGTGCTGGTTCTCTCCGCCAGCGGGACCCCGCTATCTTCAGCGGCACGGACGACCGTGATGTTGAAGATTGGCTCACATCGTATGAGCGGGTGAGCGCATACAACAAGTGGGACGCGGCAACCAAGCTGACCAATGTGATATTCTATTTGACGGGCTTGGCAAATCTGTGGTATCGGAACCACGAGGTGGACATTACATCATGGTCCGTCTTCAAAACGAACTTCTACTTCTGCGGCTCGCCAGGTCATGTGGCGCGGCTTTGCCGTCGACGCATGAACGCCTCACGACTACATCCAGATGTTTCCGGTTACTTGTCCCAGCGACAGTATTCGCCTCCTGCAGAGCCGCCCCTAAGCCGTTCTCTGTCTCCTGAGCGCACCGCCTTCTCTGGACGCCATTCGCCTTCTCCACGTCAGCGCTCCATCTCTCCGAGGCGACGGCGTCCCTCGACCACTCAAGAGGAAAACTAGGTGCCGCAGTTCCTGAGGCGAGAACTGCGCAGTCGTCGAAATTTTAAAGGTCTCGTTTGTCTGCTGCTAATTTAATTGAAGATTTTGTAGAGGGCGTATCTGTCATGGCGCTTGTCGACACCGGTGCTGTGGTTTCTGCCATGGATGCAGCGCTTTGCCGCTATTTGAGGAAAGTGAAGACGCCCCTTCCTGGCCTGTCGTTACGAACTGCAAGTGTGCACCTCATCCAGCCGTTTGCAGAGTGTACTGCTCGAGTAGTCATAGAAGACATTTTATATTTGGTCGAGTCCATCGTTCTGCCGTCCTGTTCGCATTCGATCATCTTGGGCTGGGACTTCCTATCGCTCCACGACGCGGTCATCGACTGTGCTCGTGCTCAAGTCGAGCTCTCTACGCTGGCGAATCCCATGCAAGAGACTGAAATTTGTGGTGCCCCTGTTTCTACCAAAGCTTTTGTCGCCGACAGTACCGATATTCCTGCGTGTTCTTCCGTGATTGTGCCTCTCTCCTGTGACTGCGTTCGCGATGCCAGTGTCATCTTCACGCCGTCTCCTACTTTTCTACGCCGCCATTGTCTGCCTCTGCCTTATGCCCTGCTCACTTTATCCGCCGGCCTCACCGCACTGTGGGTCTTAAACCCGTTTTCCAGCCCCTTCGCATTGCGCCGCGGGGAGTGCGCCGAAACCGTGCAGCTCTGATTATATTTTCAACCACCCCGACGCTGCCGCAGAATCAGCGCCGGTCGCCATGGACGCCCTCAGCTCACCTACTCCTGCGTCCGCCATGTTGTCGACCGATCTATTTCTTCGCTCTATTGACGCCAGTCTTCCGCCAACTCAGCGTACCCAGCTTCTTGCGCTTCTTGAGGAGTTTCGCTCTTCCTTCGATTGCCACCAACGTGTTTTGGGACGCAGAACGACTGTGGAGCACCGCATTGACACCGGCGCCCATGCCCCCCTGTGCCAGCGCCCATATCGTGTTTCCGCCGCTGAACGACGAGTTATTGAAGAACAGGTAGACACCATGCTTCAGAGCACCGTTATTCAGCCTTCCACGAGCCCCTGGGCCTCACCGGTTGTCCTCGTCAAGAAGGATGGCTCCGTTCGATTTTGCGTCGATTACCGCCGCATTAATAAGATCATACGCAAAGACGTCTACCCTTTGCCCCGTATTGATGACGCTTTGGACTGTCTCCAAGGCGCGGAGCTCTTTTCTTCCCTTGATTTGCGCTCTGGTTATTGGCAGGTCCCAATGGCAGCTGCAGATCGTGCCAAAACTGCGTTTGTGACCCCTGACGGTCTCTACGAGTTTAACGGCATGCCTTTTGGCCTGTGTAACGCTCCTGCTACTTTCGAGCGAATGATGTATACCGCTTTGCGTGGTCTCAAGTGGAAGACATGCTTGTGCTACCTGGACGATATAGTTATCTTTTCGCCCGACTTTGAAACGCATCTATGTCGCCTGAAGCACGTCTTGACATCAATAAAACGAAGAGTTGAGCTAGTTGGTACATGTTTCTTGGAAAAAACAGCGCTAAACGAAAGGACAACGAAAAAGAGTACAACAGGACCGGCGCTGACTATCAACTGAAGGCTTTATTAGGAACAACACGCAATATATACTCCAATGACAACCAAGAACGCATGGCAACACCAAAAGCTACAATGATACATCAATCACCTGGATCAAGATACTTCAGTTCAGAGTCATGAACTGTTACAGAGGGGATGCTCACGTCTTGACATGCCTCAGAAACGCAGGCCTGCAGCTGAACTTAAAAAAATGCACCTTTGCTGCCTGCGAACTGACAATTTTAGGTCACATTGTGTCGAAAGATGGTGTACGCCCTGACCCTGCGAAACTTCGAGCCGTGACTGAGTTTCCCAAACCTTCCACCACTAAGGAACTTCGCTGCTTCCTCGGGCTCTGCTCTTATTTTAGGCGTTTTTTTCGCAACTTTGCCTCATTTGCTGCCCCTTTGACTCAGTTGCTCGGCACCAATTTTGATTTTTCGGCTTGGTCACCCGCATGCGACTACGCCTACAACACCTTGCGTCGTCTCCTCACGGCACCACCCATCTTGCGACATTTCGACCCGGCGGCCCCCACTGAAGTCCACACGGATGCCAGTGGTATTGGTCTTGGTGCAGTGCTCGCCCAACGCAAATCTGGCTTCGGCGAATATGTCGTTGCCTATGCCAGCCGCACACTTACCAAGGCTGAGTCTCACTACTCTGTGACTGAGAAAGAGTGCCTCGCCATTGTGTGGGCCTTAGGCAAGTTTCGCCCTTACGTGTAGGGCCGTCCCTTCGACGTCGTTACGGATCATCACGCCCTTGGTTGGCTTTCCTCACTAAAGGATCCTTCCGGCCGCCTGGCGCGATGGGCGCTGCGTCTTCAAGAATTCAACATCCGAGTCGTGTACCGATCGGGCCGCAAGCATCAGGACGCCGACGCCTTGTCTCGCTCCCCGCTCCCCGCCGAACTTGCCAGCCTCTGCGAAATCGACGTCCCTGTTCCGTCTCCCACCATCAGTGACCTGCCTTCTGAGCAGCGCAAGGATCCCTGGATTCATGCTCTTCTCGACTTTCTCTCCGACCCATCGGCGGTTGTGCCATCCCGCGCCCTGCGCCGTCAAGCTTCACATTTTGAGGTCAGAGATAACCTGCTTTATTGCCGTAATTATCATTATGATGGACGAAAATGGCTCCTCGTCATACCTCGCCACCTCAGGTCCTATATCTGTTCATGTTTTTACGCTGACTTTCAATGCGGTCACGCGGGCCTTTTCAAGACTTACACGCGCCTCCGCCTCCGCTACTACTGGCGTGGCATGTAATGTACAATTTCGTTTTGAAATAAGTACGCTCCTGTCTCGACTGCCAACGCCGCAAGAAACCCACTAACCGTATTGCTGGCGAGTTGCAGCCGCTGTCTTGTCCGCCTCGCCCTTTCGACCGCGTTGGCATCGATTTATATGGGCCCCTCCCGTATACTACTTCTGGCAAGCGATGGTTCATTGTTGCCGTCGATCACCTCACGAGATATGCTGAAGCCGCCGCGCTCTCTGCTGCCACGGCGCAGGATGTGGCATCCTTTCTTCTGCGTCGATTCATCCTTCGACACGGTGCCCCGCGTGAACTCCTCAGCGACAGAGGCCGTGTCTTCTTATCTGACGTCATCAAAGCTCTTCTCCGTGAGTGCAACGTCATCCATCGGACTTGCACCGCTTACCACCCTCAGAAAAACGGCCTCACTGAACTCTTTAACCGACCTCTGGGAGACATGCTGGCGATGTACGTTGGTTCGAACCACACGAACTGGGACCTCATTCTCCCGTATATTACGTTCGCGAACAATACTGCTACGCAGTCTACAACCGGATTTTCTCCTTTCTTTCTTCTTTACGGCCGACATCCCTCCGTTCCCATTGATACTGTTCTCCCCTACCACCCTGACGCAGCTGAGTGCCCCACCGTTTCCGAAGCCGCCAGGCTCGCCGAAGACTGCCGCCAGATCGCCCGGTCGCTCACGACAGCTACCCAGACCCTTCAGAAAATCCGCTACGATGAAGATCAACCTCCCCAGCATTTCTCGCCCGGCTCTCTTGTCTGGCTGTGGATACCTCCCCGTACTCCGGGACTCCCCTGGAAACTGCTCGCTAGGTATCACGGGCCCTACCGCATCTTGCAGCAAACATCCCCGGTCAACTACATAGTTGAGCCCCTCACGTCGTCACCCGATCTCCGACGCCGCGGCCGTGAGACCGTCCATATCACCCGCCTCAAGACATACCACGACCCCGCTCTCTTGTCCGCCCTTTAAGTCGCCAGGATGGCTCCTCTTCTGTCCGGGGCCATTGTAAGGAAGACGACGGGTATCCGCGCGAGCCGCATTGCCATCGCCTGGTGCACGCTCCTGGCTCCTTGCCTGACCTCGGACGGCTGTTAGCCCTGCTCCCGTTGTGAAGCTTCGCTGAACAAATCCCACCTTACATCACCAAATTCTTTTTTTTTACGCTGAGCAACCTGACCATTGACCCAAGCATTCTTTCATGGATCGAGAGTTATTTGCGTAACAGAACTCAATTCGTCAGTGCAAATGACCATAGTTCATCACCATGCTACTTTACCTCAGGCGTGCCTCAAGGCTCCGCTATTTTTCTAATTTACGTGATTGATCGGCCAAACTCCTTTAACATCACAATCAGGCGTTTCGCATTGATTGCGCCGTTTATTGAGTAATCAACTCCGTTACAGGCCAACCATAATACAATGTGCCTTAAGTAAGGTATCTAGTTGGTGTAACACTTGGCTTATGGAACTGAATACTACCAAATGTAAGGTTATGCGTGTTTCATACCGGTCTACTGACAAGAATTTTGTCTCTACCATATTTCAGGCCCTGTATTTGAGCAAGTAACGCTGTATAAATATTTAGGGGTTCACATAAATGCCAACCTTTGATGGCAGGCGCACGTGGATTATATTGTTAACAATGGTACTTGCGTCGTAACTTTTCTATGGCTTCATCTTCTTTAAAGCTGCTGCTCTACAAAACCTTAGTGCGATCGAAATTAGAATATGCGTGCTCTGCTTTCGACCCGGTACTCGAAACTCATTCTAATCAAGTAGAATCAGTACAGAACTGTAGCGCCCGGTTTATATTGTCTAACTTTCGCCGCACTGGCAGCGTAACTGTAATGAAAAGTACTTTGAAACTTTCTAGCCTGTCCCTTCGTAGGTAACTCTCGCCAATGCTAACTTTTCGCGAAATTTACTGCCACAATCACCAGTTAAAATGAGATCTTCTATTTGCGCGATATTTCATATCACTTCGAAAAAATCATCGCCGTAATGTTTGCACTCCATACTGCCGGACCAATGCATATTTTGAATCATTTATACCGAAGGCGGCCAGTGATTGGAACTACCTGTTCACCTTGTTTGCCGATATTTCTTACATGTATTTTTTTAAAACAGCAGCTGAAAACACAGTGTTTGACTAATCGGCCTTGTTACGTAATTGGATCTTCTATCTTGTGTAAACTTACGGTTTTGTTTGCTGCATTACATTATGACTCCCGTTATGACTACTTTTCTTCTACTTATTCCACTCCCTTCTGTGACGCCCCCTGGTGTTTTGAAGGTATTGTAATAAATAATAAATAAATATGAATATAGAGTGTGCCATCAAATTCGAAGTTAAGTTGGAGTAATAATTTCAAAAGTTTACCTAGCGTAGGGCCATGAAATGTACAATATAAGTTTTGTTTCCGAAAAACCTGCCCAACTGACCCGATGACATCGGAGTGAGGAATGTCGGTATAAAGCGACGGAAATTCAAGGGGTATTCCACGGCACCATGGGGGATGGCGATGTCGGCTATATCAGATAGGAAGTGTGTTGTGTCCTTTATGATGGACTGAAATGTAGCAGCGATTCTATTGATGAGGGTATCAACGTAGCTTGACAGATTTTCAGTCCCGGTTCCTGTTCCTTAAACGATAGGTCAGCCAGGCTTGTTAGCTTTGTTAATTTGCAGCAATAAGTAAAATCTGCCTGGTACAGGGCTGAGTGAAATTATTGACTTCACTTTAATCTTTTCAATTTTATTACCCGTAATGAGATTGGATAGGGTTCCTTCGAAAGCAATTTTAAACTTCCTAGAAGCGATGAAACTGAGTGGCATCGCTTCTAGGAAACGGTAAAAGGAGCTATCTGCAAGCTGCTTTTCCGCTTCAGCGATATAATCAGTTTTGTTCAGCACCACGATGGCGCCGTGCTTGTCAGCGGGCTTTATGGCAAAGTCAGTTTGTGAAGCTACCCTTTCTGTTGCTGCAGTTTTTTTTCCCGAAATTTGCGACAAAAATTCTTTTTGGTATTTTATGCTTCCGGTAAATCCTTTTAGACTGCCTTAACGTAGATGTCAAGATAGATTTTGTCTGAGTTGGGGAGGAGGGGAGGGACTCCAGTGATTTTGCAAAGGCAAATTTCCATGACGTTTGGTATCTTTTGGTCGGTCATTGAACTACTCCTTATGTCTCATATGACGCACAATAATTTTTAAGTCTTTAAACAGCTGAAACTCATTAAACCCAACAGACGGGGGGCCGAAGTTTAGGCCATGAGACAGACCACTCATGTCATCATGAGTCAAGGTGAAGTTTCAAATACTGACAACCGAGGTTTCCAACTGGGATATAACTCGCAACGGAGGCTGGCATTGCGTGGGCTGAAAAATTTTGTCGCGCGAAAGTTTTTTAGACTTGATGGAGTTTATCTCGAACCAATTTTGTTTTTTTACATATCCTTACGTGGCGGCCAGCCAAAGAATGAGGCGTGAAGAAACATGAACAAGAGATGATTTAATGGCCGCTGGCCTAGCGCGAGCGCTCCGTCCCGCGCCACTGCCAGCTTCATCTTCGTCGCAGTATCCGGGGCCATCGAGTGCTCGTCCCGATCGTTGCAAGAGACCCGCGAAACTGTGATGGTCTTGAGAGGACGGTTGAACAATAAGTAGAAAATGGTGCAGTTCTGGAAAATGACAGAATGAGTCCCGGTCCATGAAGCGTACGGGCCGCAGGTTACCAGGAGCCGACGGCTGAGGCCCGAGGACGCGCCGAACGGCAGGGGCAGGGGAACGGTGTCCACGTGTGTGCAGCGTCTCGGGTCAGGTGCAAGTGTCCGGTGTGTGTGCGTTATCCGCTCCGTGTTCGCTGTGATCTGTGCCCTGTGCTCCGGTCGTCCTTGGGACTGCCTAGACTGCGGGCCACGTAACATCTTTGGTGTGAGGTGTTGGGGGCATCCTCGCCCTAAAGCTTCGCCATCCTGTGTGAGTCGTGGTTGTCGGCCGTGAGTCCTTAGCCTGCGTCGCCCGGCTTGCCCCAGCCGTTCCGACCCAAGCCGACCTCGCCGTTGCTTCCCCTGCCCCGTGTCCCGCCTCCACCACCCGACACGACGAACTGTACCCGACGCTATGACTGACCCGACCTACTGAACCCGCTGACCCGAGACGCTGCACACACATGAAGACTCCGTTCCCCTGCCCCTTTACAGCTGTCACTGACCACCATGCCCTGTGCTAGCTCTCTCCCTTGACAGACCCTACAGGACGGCTTGGTCGTTGGGCATTGAGCCCGGAGCAGTACCATTACTCTGTACTCTACAAGTCTCGTCGCTTGCACGCCGATGCCGACTGCCTCTCCCGTCATCCCGTTGGCCCGTGTGATAATCCTGGCACTGACAGAGAGGACGCTCTGTGTTATATCTCTGCATTCGCTAACATGACCGAAGAACAGCGTCACGATGCCGATCTGCGCTCAATTATCGACCCCCGCAACACCTCCCCATTCGACACTCTGATGTGCCGCTTTGTGCACCGTGATGAAGTTTTATACCGCAGGAGCCATAACCAAGCTGGCCCAGACCTCCTCCTCGTTGTGCCTAAGCACCTTCGCACTGACGTCCTCCAAGAGCTTCATGATCTCCCCATTGCTGGTCACTTGGGCGTCTCCCGTACTTCCGACCGCGTGCTTCGTCGATTCTTTTGGCTGCGCCTCTACCGCTGTGTACGCCGCTATGTTGCTGCCTGGGACGAGTCCAGCGCCGAAAACGCCCCACCCTCTGTCAACCGATCTGCTTCAGCCCATTGACGTCCCACTTGAACCTTTCCATCGCATCGGCTTAGATATTTTGGGACCGTTTCTGGAATTCACCTCGGGAATGAGATGGGTAGCTGTTGCCACAGACTACGGTACTCGTTACGCGATCACTCGGGCACCCAACACCAGTCCTGCTACTGATGTTGCCGACTTTCTTAAGAACGACCTCATCCTACATCATGGTGCTCCCCGTCAACTACTTACCGACAGAGGCCGATGCTTTCTGTCTAGAGTTGTGGCTGACATTCTTCGGTCGTGCTCTCCAAAACATTAGCTCGCCACCGCCTACAACCCGCAGACAAACAGCCTCACAGAACGCCTCAACCGCACTCGCACCAATATGCTGGCTATGTATGTTTCTCCGGAGCATCGCAACTGGCATATCGCTCTCCCCTATGTGACCTTCGCCTGCAACTCCTCCCTCCATAACACTGCCGGTTACTCCCCTTTTTATCTTTTGTGCGGCCGCCAGCCCCTGCTGTGTCCGGACACGCTGCTTCCCACTTCTACTGCTCCGCCATCTGCATACGCCCAAGACGCCATTACTCGTGCTGACCACGCCCGCCAACTCGCACGCTCCCGGCTACTAGCTTCCCAGAACTCTCAGCAGGAATTCTACAACAGCCGTCACCGCATGGTCCTCTTCTCCCTTGGCTTCCTCTTCCTGCTTCGGTCGCTATCTCGCCGCATGGGGCTCTCTAAAAAACGTTTGCCCCGCTATACCGACCCGTACCGTGTCCTGGTCCTAGTCACCGCAGTCACCGGCGAGATCGTTCCGGCCTTCCCGGTGCCACGTCCTCTCAGCATCAGATTGAAGGCGTGCGCCTTTCTCAACTCAAACCTTACGTCTCGCGGGCCCCTTCACTGCCCTGATGTACACCGAGACGCTACCTTTTGGACCGGGACGCCGTGCAACGGACAATCTTCGTAAAGACGACGTGGAGCAAATGTCTGGTGTGTGCGCACTATCCATTCGGTGTTCGCTGTGATCTGTGCTCAGTGCTCCGGTTGTCCTTGGGCCTGCCGAGACTTCGGTCCACGTAGCAATATCAAGGGCGGCGAGATCTCGGGAAGAGAGAATACAGCTGTTTAGCTATTCTTTTATGGATTAGTTAATGATTTTAGGGCTGATTGGTGGCGATCCTAAACAAGCGCAAATCAAAAGTATCCGTTGCTCATATGCTTTTCCACTTCGCAGTGTTGTTTTGGACGTTGCTGGATTGAAATTACCTGCGCTAACTAATACATATTTTACTGCCGATTCAAATTGAGTGTTTGCCGCTGCAAACTGCCATACACAGCCTGCCAGGCCTGACAGCCCTGCCATAAAACTGACAGGCCTGCCATAATGTACCATCTGAGAACACGAAAAAAACTTGTGCCCATCACTCGGACTAACTACAGGAAATAGAAATTAACTTTCCAGGTACCATTTGTCATCAACCAAACTTCACTAGAACGGGAATTCTCGTCATCAACTAAGGTATTTAAAAAATGTATAAAAAATATTTGGAAGAGAATCCTGTTTAGTTTTGTGGCCTATACTTGCTATTATATATGTTTTTGACTAGTCTTTGTTTCCATGAAAACGTCCTGCGGCATACAATTTGCCATTTCATGCTTGTTTGTGTCATATTGTTGTTATATTATTTGTTGTCATTGATGTATTTAATTAATGCTTGTTTATTCATATTGTTATTTTATTTGGTGTCATTGATGTACTGAATTCACGCTTGTTTGTGTCATATTGTTGTTATATTATTTAGTTTCTTTGTTTGTCCTGCATAGGCGCTAAAGGTGTGTGCTGCCGCCTGTATCAGGGAGCTAAGGCCTAGTCAGGCCTACCGCCTTTTGCTTTGGCTTCCTCTTTCATTTTTGAAAGAAAATAAACACCAAACCAAACCAAACCATATTCAAGGACAGTTTTTTTTCCGCGGACTGTTTCCGACTGGAACTCTCTTCCCGAGGCGATTTTCCAGTCCTCAAATTTTAGCAAAGCTCTTGAGAAGCATTTTCTCGAGTGAATGAGCGTTGTATTTTGTTATTCTGCTCATTGTTTGTAACCCCATGTATTTTCTTTGTATTTGTCATTTCCAATGCCTTGTATAGCCCCTCCTGCATGGGCCAATCTATTTGCCTGCAGTATTATGAAATAAATAAATAAATAAATAAATAAATAAATAAAGAATGTTCTCTGAACGCTCACGTGTACAGGTGCGCAAAAGTAAAATGGAGCGTGTGAGTGGTGGCCAACCCGTGAAAAACTACATGCCGCCGGCGTGCTATATCAGCAGACGCGCAGCACAGAGAGAGGGTGCCTCAGCACATCGGGCTGACCCTCGCCTGATCGCCTGTTCCAGCGAAGTCGTGTTTCTACGATCCCTGCTGGCACTTTCAATGCTTCATGCAAGGGTTTGTTTGCGCGCATCGTGCAGGAAAGATGGCATTCGTTGGTGTGTACATTCTGCTTCTTCAGAAATGGCACCAAATTCAGTCGGCGTGGCCGTCGTAGTTCGCGCTTCACTTGGCGGCGAGTGCGGATTGCAAACGCGCGCGTTTGGCAAGTGCGGCCAAAATTTTTCTTGGCTAAAGGTAACGCATATAAAACGGAATAGCAACATATATTGGCTGCCTTGTCTTTATGATACTCACAGGTGCGCAACGACTCAACAAGTGAGCCAGTTGAAGACCACTTGGTTCAACACAAGCTGGACCTGTGACACGGGAGGAACAAAGTGAAAGAAATTTTCATGCAAAAAGGCTGTCTCTGGTCGATCCGGCCACGATCAGTTACATATTGCAAACGTGCAGGGAGAAGCAAGGGTCCTATACGGACCCTTGCCGACAGTGACGTATATGTACGTGTCTTTCTGCACATTAAATCAGTTGTGAGTGGCGCTCTGTCTCGTCTTTCTTTCTTCTCCTGTGTGTGTGTGTGTGTTTATGGTTTGGCGCCTTTGAATTTAATTATGAATAACTACCAACTAGCCCAACAACAATTTCTTCTAAGTCCTATACGGAATCCCGTCTAGTTGGGATGGGGGAGGACGAAAGTAGAAGAGAATAACCAAAAGAGTGGTGATGGAAGGTCGTTTTGGCTCCCGCAGGGGAGCCTTGTTCACAGGGTGAACAAAAACTTCACTAGAAACTGAACTTCCCTAGGTGCCTTTTTATGCGAACGAAAAGCTAATAAGGGTGAAGCGCCCGCTCCCGCTGATGGCATTGGCCATGCGCTATAGAGCAGAGTAGTACAAATCATCGGCTCGCTATCGGAAACTGCTCCACTCCTTCTTGACAACCTCCCAAAGGTCATCGGACTCGTGCTGTTGTTTACACGTGCTAAATTACTTTTCAACGTTCCCCAAACGTTCTGATTTATATTCCGATCGGCGCGTTTTGGCGTCTACTCCAGCAGAGGAACAGCCCGTTCGTCCAGCAAAGCTTTCACTACCAGTGCAGTCTGGACACTGCAGGATGTTAAAGTTATAGCAGAAAGAAAAAAATCATTGTTAAAAGTCCCGTTGAACGCACACGGAATGAGGCAGTGATCAAGCGCGTCCCAGTGGATGTCTCTGTTGAAGTTTGATGGCAGTCTAACGAGGCCGAGGCCTTCTGATGGCCGAGGCCTTCTGCGCCGATAGCTTTCCAGATAGCTCCCCAGCACCGCTGTTGATACTTGCGTCGGGAAGTCGGGCAGGTACCGGATGTGAGAAAGAAACTTGTAGCAGTAATCAGCTCCCGCGTTAAATAAAATTCAGAAATATATTTAGCTAGAAATTTTGATTGACAAGACAAAAACAGAATGATAACACTTTACAGCTTATACATTTTAAATAACTGCTGCGAGAGAACTAGCCACAAAAGATTGCTGAAGGTATAGGTCGTCTAAACTTGGTTGTACAAAGCGAAAGCGGGCACCCACGCTGTGGTCAGATGTCGCTTGCCGTCGACGTTGCAAGGTCCTCTGCGTAGCTCTCTGAGATGGCCCAACTTCCCTCAGATCCATGGCCAAGCGCACATACACACACTGCTCAGGCGCGCTCCTTTTTAAACCGTGGCCAAGCGCGTGACCAGTCACGTGGTCTGGCAGCGGGAGAGCATGTGCGCGGCGGCTCCAGCTGCCGCGGCGGAGAGAGCGCGCGGGCATGCTGGCGGAACCAACCCGGAGAGTGACGTGACTAGTCACATGGTTGAGACAGCGCAGCTCCGGAGCGGCTGAAGGTCGCTGAAGGTCAAAGCGACGGAGTCGGCCAAACTCGCGGAACATGGCTTAGTAAAGCTCCCGCTTTAAACATGAATTGAATAGACGATATGCGAAATGCGGAGGGCCATCTCTCGACGCTCCGAGAACTAAGTCATCCATGTTGGTACGGTAAAGAAAACGAAACCGCTGCCCAGCGTTCGGTTAAAACAGCTGCGCTTCGTTTGAAAAGTGAAATGCCGATGCAGTGTTGCGCTACCCTCTCCACCGTGAAAAGACACTACGATGCGTGCCAGAACTAGGTGCGATCCAGCTTTTCGCTTTTCTATTTTTTTACTCCGTCCCAACGTTTTACTAACACAAAACGCCATGCGAGGTATCTCTGAGTCAGCACGCGGATCAGTGCGCAGCTTTAGCTTTCTGCGCTGATTTTTGGCAAATCTCTCAAGGCGATTTGTGTTTAAATTAAGATAGAGACCACAGCCTTTGTTGTCTCTGAGCAAAATTAGAAGCCTATTTCGTGCATTTATCAACTTTTCGGTCGGGCGTGAATATATATAGACACATACTTGAACAACGTAATAGAGAACGCAATTTTTTTGAGCGGGCCAATCGCTCGTGCCGTGGCGAAATAAGTTCACTCGAAGAACCATATGCCGATTGCTGCTTACTTTGCTACGTGTTCAGTTAAGTTTTTCCCGTGTTCAATTAGTTTTAGAAGGGCGAGCAAACTCTCTGGACCATACGCATATGTTACGCGCGTTAAGGAGTCTTTGTGAAGCAATACACCCTACGTATAAAAATTGAGGTGCGAATGCTTTATTTCTTGAGGATCCCTATACCTTCGATATCCGCGGCGACGAAAATCTAAAAAAAAAGGAAGCGAATAATATAGCTACTTTATTATGAAGGAGGGACGCATTTCTAAGCTATAGAGTGTACGTGCAACAGTGTTCTGAAAACGCTTCAGGCCATCAGATTTTATTATCGTTGTGATAAGCTCCAACAGCTTGCTTCGCAACAGAGCCATTTTTCTAAGTGGGAGTAAGCTAATTAAGTTTCGGAAGCAACCGAACATGCTAATTTCGCCCCTGCACACACGGCTTGACCAGCGTATCGAGTCCGTGGATGCACCTACAGCTGTAGCATCTTTCTCTAATCATTAGTGACTGCGACATTGCAACTAGCGTGGAAAGCACAAGGACAGCGAAAAAACGAACCGACGGGACAGCACGCTAGACTTCAACTGACGTTTTAATGCACACATAACAGATTTATACACTTGTATTCAGCGCCTGCTCAGGAGACTGTACCCCCGCCCCCTTTTCTTTATCATGAAGCAGGTTGTCATAACAAAGAGCAAAACATTTAAACCAAATTGACACGCAAGTTTTTTGACAGATAGATTATCTCTTTTTTCGTGAGGGCTACTGAGGGTGTGCTCACGCACTTGTCCCCTGCCTTATCAATGCAAAATGCTTCAAATATCTCCCTATCACCCTGCCTATGAAGCCGCCTCAGCACTCTCGTGTGGCTAAAGAGTGGAACGCATTTTTCTTCATTACCGCCTGTTGTTTTTACTATGCATTCGCGGCAATGTGCGGCCAAATGGCCCCCCGCCATCAGAGCTGCGACTGTAGTCCGGTGTTTTCGTAGCCTTTCGTTCAGGCACTGGCCTGTTTGGTCACTATAACATTTACCACAGGTCAGTGGGATAAGATACACCACACCGCTGGTGCAGTTCACAAACCGCGTGGCGTGTTTTGTTGCGCAGGTTTTTGCCTGGTAAGAATTGTTGACCATTCGGCACATCCTAGACAGCTTTTGTGAGGCTGTGAAAACGACAGGGATGCCGCACTTTACCGCGGCCTTTTTTACGCGATGGGACAAGTTGTGCATGTAGGGCACAGGCACCGGACGTCCCCCCGGGCCGTCATTGCAGCAGCCTGCTGTCTTGCGTCCCTGTCGGAGCTCTTTAATAAGGCTGTCAGCGACAGACGCGAGTATGCTGTCAGGGATGCCACCGCTACGCAGACGGAGGACCTGCTGCTCAACACTCACGTTCACTTTGTGTTCACAAGTCTTCTGAAGAGCGGCTCTTAGGCTGTTCAGTGCTATCCCTCTTTTTACGGTTCTCGAATGGGCCGAATTATAGCTAAGAACAGGCTTTTTTGAACGAGGGAAATATGTCCAGCATAGTGAGCTACTACTAAAGCTAATGCTGAGCTCAAGGTAACGTAAGCAACCCTCATCAGGACACATGTTTTTTCCTGTCTCGAAAGGAAGTCTTTTACCTGATTGGAGTTCCGAATTAAAAACGGGTCATCCGGAGTCAACAAGTTAAGGTGTTTTTGTAGAAACTTGGAAAGCTCTCCCTGCCAGCAGTGTTTTCCAGTAACTACCTTCTTTTCCTGATTGTATGCAGTATGCTTCCCAAAGTTCCCTGATTAGCTTCTCTCTTGAACCGAGCAGTATTGCTGTCTGCTTAAAGTGAGGTGTGCAATTTTTGCATCTGGCGCAATGCGCTGCCAGATTTCCCGGTGAGTTGACAAGACTGCAGTTGCGCCTATGTTCTCTGAGCCTCTCATTGAGGCACCTACTGGTCTGGCCAACGTACGTTTGCCCGCATGATAGCGGTATCTTATACACAACACCTTCGCGGCATTCCACGAACTTTGTCTCATGTTTGACGCCACATGACACCTCTTTCTCGGCATTGTCTTCGTCGTTTACTTTCGCGCACATTGCTTTCAATTTTTTGGGTGCTGAAAAAACAACTTTTACGTCGTGTCTTTGTGCAACCTTTTTCAGGTTGTGGGAAAGTGCATGGACGTATGGGATAACCACAGGCCTCTTCTTTTCTTTGGCATTGCCTTGGTCCTTTGTTCGGACTGTCCTTCTTAGCACTTTCTCTGCCACGGAAACGAGCAAAGGTGTCGGATAGCCTGCTTTTCTCAGGCGTGTTGCCTGCAGATGGAAGCTTTCTTGCATCTTGTGGCTGCATGATTTCTTTATGGCCTGCTCAAAACATGACATGGCCATATTTCGTTTGATCAGCTTGGAATGGGCAGAGTCATACGGTAGTAGGCCTTTCTCATTGCGCGTTTTGTACTGCCAGCAAATATGTGGTTCAAGAGTGAGAGCTAGATCAAGGAACTGTAGGTTGTTGTTTGTAGGTAGCTCGTGGGTAAATGTGAGCCCCTTGTGGGCTCTTTTGAACTGCTCCAAAGTTTCTTCCAACACGTTGGGCGTGGCAAAGGTTTTATCTGCACAAACCAAAAAGTCGTCTACATAACGGAAGCACTTTGTAACACCAAGCGGTACCAATGTTTTTTCCAACTCTCTGTCCCCTCTGGCAAGGAAGATGTCACAGAGAACGGGGGCTATAGCAGATCCTATGCAAATTCCGTCATTTTGAGAGAAAACAGCACCATTGAACTCGACACACAATGATGAAAGGTATGCTTTCAGCAGAGCAAGGAAATCTGTGGTACTAATGGCGCTCTCATTCATAAACTTCACGCAGCCATATTCTCCAATGCACTCTTCTACGCACTCAAGCACCTGCTCCCGCGGTACACAGTAGAAAAGGTCTGTCACGTCAATGGAGAAACAAGTCACACTGGGATCATTCTTCAGGTATTCGATGACTTCGTTCGAATTTCTGATGACGAACGGGTCTTTCACCGGAAGCTTGTTCAGATGGCACTGGAGGTATCCCGCTATGTTCCTTTGCCATGTGCCCTTATCCTCAACTATAGTTCGGAATGGTGCTCCTGGTTTGTGCGTCTTAATTGAGAAGAATGGCCTCAGAGTAAGCTTCTTGCTGTCCTTAACTGCTTTAGCGAGTTTTTCCAGGCCTGCGCTCTCGCATAGCTTTGCCGCTTGGTTGCGGTTTTTCTTCAGGGTTCTTTCGTTGAGTTGCTCTTGCCTGGTGAAATTTTTTGAGATTGCATCCAGAGCTTTTGCGTGGTAGTCACCTGCTTCCACTACGGCAAAGCCTCCTGTCTTGTCTGCTATCAAAAGTTTCAGTCTGTTATTACGTAGAAAATCGACAGTTTTCTTTGGAAACACTCTGGCATCCTTTTGCTTGCTTCTTTCATTTATGCACAATAATGCCTCTTTGACGCATGCATTCTTTTCTTCTGATTGAGCTCGGTTTGCAATGGAGCGAATCAAGCCTAGAACTTCCAATGGCTTGAGGGTTGGCTGAACGGCATATTTGGGTCCCTTTTTCAACGTGTCGACAATCGCAGACGGCATTTCGCATCCCGAGTAGTTGAACGCGTTAGGCACGTCTGAGTCGTAAGAAAGAAGAAAAAGAAATACGACTCAGACGTGCCTAACGCGTTCAACTACTCGGGATGCGAAATGCCGTCTGCGATTGTCGACACGTTGAAAAAGGGACCCAAATATGCCGTTCAGCCAACCCTCAAGCCATTGGAAGTTCTAGGCTTGATTCGCTCCATTGCAAACCGAGCTCAATCAGAAGAAAAGAATGCATGCGTCAAAGAGGCATTATTGTGCATAAATGAAAGAAGCAAGCAAAAGGATGCCAGAGTGTTTCCAAAGAAAACTGTCGATTTTCTACGTAATAACAGACTGAAACTTTTGATAGCAGACAAGACAGGAGGCTTTGCCGTAGTGGAAGCAGGTGACTACCACGCAAAAGCTCTGGATGCAATCTCAAAAAATTTCACCAGGCAAGAGCAACTCAACGAAAGAACCCTGAAGAAAAACCGCAACCAAGCGGCAAAGCTATGCGAGAGCGCAGGCCTGGAAAAACTCGCTAAAGCAGTTAAGGACAGCAAGAAGCTTACTCTGAGGCCATTCTTCTCAATTAAGACGCACAAACCAGGAGCACCATTCCGAACTATAGTTGAGGATAAGGGCACATGGCAAAGGAACATAGCGGGATACCTCCAGTGCCATCTGAACAAGCTTCCGGTGAAAGACCCGTTCGTCATCAGAAATTCGAACGAAGTCATCGAATACCTGAAGAATGATCCCAGTGTGACTTGTTTCTCCATTGACGTGACAGACCTTTTCTACTGTGTACCGCGGGAGCAGGTGCTTGAGTGCGTAGAAGAGTGCATTGGAGAATATGGCTGCGTGAAGTTTATGAATGAGAGCGCCATTAGTACCACAGATTTCCTTGCTCTGCTGAAAGCATACCTTTCATCATTGTGTGTCGAGTTCAATGGTGCTGTTTTCTCTCAAAATGACGGAATTTGCATAGGATCTGCTATAGCCCCCGTTCTCTGTGACATCTTCCTTGCCAGAGGGGACAGAGAGTTGGAAAAAACATTGGTACCGCTTGGTGTTACAAAGTGCTTCCGTTATGTAGACGACTTTTTGGTTTGTGCAGATAAAACCTTTGCCACGCCCAACGTGTTGGAAGAAACTTTGGAGCAGTTCAAAAGAGCCCACAAGGGGCTCACATTTACCCACGAGCTACCTACAAACAACAACCTACAGTTCCTTGATCTAGCTCTCACTCTTGAACCACATATTTGCTGGCAGTACAAAACGCGCAATGAGAAAGGCCTACTACCGTATGACTCTGCCCATTCCAAGCTGATCAAACGAAATATGGCCATGTCATGTTTTGAGCAGGCCATAAAGAAATCATGCAGCCACAAGATGCAAGAAAGCTTCCATCTGCAGGCAACACGCCTGAGAAAAGCAGGCTATCCGACACCTTTGCTCGTTTCCGTGGCAGAGAAAGTGCTAAGAAGGACAGTCCGAACAAAGGACCAAGGCAATGCCAAAGAAAAGAAGAGGCCTGTGGTTATCCCATACGTCCATGCACTTTCCCACAACCTGAAAAAGGTTGCACAAAGACACGACGTAAAAGTTGTTTTTTCAGCACCCAAAAAATTGAAAGCAATGTGCGCGAAAGTAAACGACGAAGACAATGCCGAGAAAGAGGTGTCATGTGGCGTCAAACATGAGACAAAGTTCGTGGAATGCCGCGAAGGTGTTGTGTATAAGATACCGCTATCATGCGGGCAAACGTACGTTGGCCAGACCAGTAGGTGCCTCAATGAGAGGCTCAGAGAACATAGGCGCAACTGCAGTCTTGTCAACTCACCGGGAAATCTGGCAGCGCATTGCGCCAGATGCAAAAATTGCACACCTCACTTTAAGCAGACAGCAATACTGCTCGGTTCAAGAGAGAAGCTAATCAGGGAACTTTGGGAAGCATACTGCATACAATCAGGAAAAGAAGGGCCATGTGTAAGCGTGCCTTCTATCGAGCTCTCAAATCAGGAAAAAGAATTTTTGGAAAAATAAAAACAAACAGCTAAGTCAGAAAGATAATGCATGTTTTTTTTACTGCTGGACAGGACGTTAATAGATATCTTGCCATGACGATGTGATCACGGATTTGTTTTTGTTTTTGTTTTTGTCTTGACAATGCCTATATATACATGCACTCAGAAATAAACTTGCAGTTGATAGTTTGCGCACATCTGTTCTGTGTCGTCCCTGATTGTGTCCCAGTTCCTTCGTTTGTGCATATATTCACTCTTTCGCTAGCATCTGGAACTTTTCCTAACGACATGAAAGGTGCAAAGGTTTCTGTTATATATAAGAGAGGAAACAGTAATGATGTAAGCAACTACAGGCCAATATCTATAATTCCAGTCTTCTCAAAGGGCCTTGAGAAGCTTCGTTAAAACATTAAGTTGGGCTAGTTGGTAACGGGTTGAAGGAATCATATTCTTAGCGGTAAGAAACAGACACAACACCAAGAGATACACACACAGGACACCCGCTAGACTAAAACTATCTTTACTGGACACTTGTACGACATAAATATGTATCACTGAGCACACGCAGGTGCCTCGTCATCCGCATCAGGTCTAACTACGCCCTCCCCTCTCCTGCAAGGCATACGGTTGCGCAGATAAACAATCTCTTTTTCTGCTAACGCCAGGGAGAGAGTGCTTACACACATGTCGCCCGCCTCATGAATACGAAAGGCTTCGATAATTTCTCTTTCTTTTTTTCGGCTCCCACATGATCACAGACGTAGCGTCATATACAGGGATACAGCCTTTACAACTTCTGCAATGCTTCACCAATTCAGCTCCACCGGCCTGTGATGCAACATCCCTTCTGTGCTCTCTTATCCTATCGTTGTCCTGTTGTCCTCTTATCTTATCCTATCAGGTGTCCTGTGTGTGTGTGTCTTGGTGTTGTGTCTGTTTCTTACCGCTAAGAATATTATTCCTTCAAGCCTTGAGAAGATTATGCTTACCCGACTAGATGGCTTTTTCACTAAACACAATATCTTATCAGATAGTCAGCATGGTTGTCGTAAGGGTAGGTCAACGCAACCTGCCCTTCTGTTACAAAAGGAAATCATAATAAAAACTTTGAAGCTAATAAATATACACTGGGAATATATATAGACTTCAGTAAAGCCTATGATTCAATATGTCACACAACCCTCCTTAATAAGGTAAGCGATTATGGTGTCCGTGGGCTAACAAATACTCTCTTGTAGTCGTACCTAACCGGCCGATCCGAGTGTGTTGACATTAATGATTACTGTTCCACTTTCCAGCAGATTTCATCCGGTGTTCCACAGGGTAGTATTCTTGGGCCGTTTTTATTTAATGTCTACTGATGATATGCCGTGTTTGTATTATGTGCGGATGATTCAAGCTTGTTCTTTACCTCAAATAATGAAGTTAATTTGTTTAACATGGCAAAAAATGTGCGGTGAAAACTACTGAAATGGTCTTAAACAAACAGCTTAAGAATAAATGGGAAAAAACAAAAGCAATTTTATTTGCGCCTAAATATAAACGGCTGGCCACTAGTCATGAGCTAAAATTAGGACCTGATGAAATAGATATCGTGAAAGAACAGAAAATACTAGGTGTCGTATTCTACAGTCAGATGACGTGGGACAGTCATGTTGAGCAAATAGCTAGAAAACTCTCATCTGCTGTAGGTTCCTTATTTCGAACGCGTGGTCTCTTTCCGATATCCATTAGACTACAAGTTTACCACGCCATCTGCAGTTCACACCTCAACTATTGCACAGTAGTATGGGGAACGACTACAAAAAAAAAAAATTCGGTACACTTGTGCGTCTAGAAAAAAGAAAGCCATGCGTTCCATAAACAATGTACCGTATTTACATTCTTCAGCCGAGCTATTTCGTCAACATCATGTCATCAATGTTGAGTCTCTTAACGGTTACCGCATCCTCCAGCACTTTTATTTTCTAATGAAATGTATAGAGAATCCCAATGACACTCTCAGGGGCAACGTTACGCTGCAGTACTTGTAAAACGCGTGCCCCTGAAAAATGGTTGATTCCACATCACCGTACTAATTAACTTCTGCAGTCATTAAGCTCTACAGTGCCAGTGGTAATAATAATATCTGTCTATCTAGTTTTAATAATGCTCGAATAGCACTTTAAAATTTTTCGTTCAATGTTTCTGGAGTGACCCGGTTTGCTGCTTCTGTTGTAAAATGGTAATGCAAAAAATAAAAGCATACACAGGATAGATTTACCTCTCATATGTGCAATTATCGGTTTTTTGCTCTATCTAGCTTTATATACGCTCGAATAACAAGTAAAACTTTGCATTCAATGTCTCTGGAGTGACCCGTGTTTGCTGTTTCTGGTGTAAAATGGTAACGCGTACAATAAAAACAGACACATAGTTTAACCTCCCACACGTGCAATTATCGGTTTTTTGCAGTATCATGTGCATGCTAACCCCATTCTTTATATAACATCTCGATATCGTTTTTTGATTCATTTACTTCACCCCTTATTTTTGTCATTTATGATAAAATGTGACTGTTTCTTAAAGTATAGCAATTGATATCTTGTATAGAATTTTTTTTTTGTGCTGCTGTCACTGTTGCCTGCCGCCGGCTTTCCGGCCTTGTCAAGCTGTTGCTACAGCTTTTTGCCTAGGAGACCATCAACATTGTGAACTGTTGAAAATAAAGGTGAATTGAATTCATTAGTTCCTCAGGTCATATCTATTAAAATGCCAAGAGGGCAGAGAATCACAATGTGAACACATGCAATGCTTCCAGGCAGTTCTGACTACCCGAGGGCAACCGCTGCGATGGTGTTCCCAATTGAAGGAGTCACTCACCGTGATCAAGTCTCTGAATATCATCATACTCTGGTCTGCTGCGTAGACAGGTGGTGATGCCCAACTTTATTCCGTGATATATTAAGGCGGAAGCTTTTAATGCCTCATCGTTGTAAGCAGGAGTTGTCGACAGAAATGTCACGTTTTTCAATTGGTCGAAACGGTCGTGACGTCACAGTGCGCGATTTTCAAACGGGGCCAATTGTACTTTGGCTAGTAACCGTCCGTGAATGAAATACCTTACCTGATGACGTGGTCAAGTGCCCGTCCCTAGAAGGTTTTCTTTCCCAGCTATCAACTGTACCCTGACGGCAGAATGTTCTCGTTATGTTATTTTTGCCCTCCTGCAAACTTTTGGGTGATATGATCTCTGACTTTAGTTTTGTTTCCTTCGTTCCACTGTGCCAACTAGAACTGTATAACAATTAGTAAAGTGTACTTTGTCTTACTGTCGTTTTTCTGCTTGAATAATATGCCCCAATCCTGCAACAGCCTCGGCATGAGGCTAGCGGTATGTACTAAATAAAAATAAAAAAATAAAAAATGACAGTTTTTTTGTACGTCTGACGTGACGTTATGCTGACTTATTGCAATGAATCCTCCACTGCAGATCAGTGTTGCTTGTTTTGGCAGCTATGGCTATGAATACAAAACCTAAGGCGTCCTACCGCAGCGGCACCGCTTGCACTCCGATGTTTCGCATACTTATAAGTTTTGTACATATACTCGCACAAGTAGCTCACATGCGTAAAAAAAAAATTATTGATATTGCCACGTATCATTGTAGTGTTTGTTCGTTCACGCTCAAGGCTGCAGGAAAGGGCTGTTATCATTTTTGTTCGTGACGCGAGAAGCGACCAGTCTAATCAAGATTGATCGCAGCCATGAAAGGCTGCATCTAGGTTTTTCCAGATTACTGTAGATGATCTTGTCCTGCTATCTGGAAGTTTCCTTGCCGGCTTTAAATTGAGCGATGCCGCGAGCAGAGGACATTCGTAGTTCGACGACCGACGAGCACGCTTGTTGCTGCCCGAGCTCGTCCAGACCCAGGGAAGGTTTTTTTCGGCGCTGGCTTCCTGAGAAGTTTCATCGACAAGTGCAGGCGGGCCCCGGATCCACTGCGACCCGGAGGTTCCGCAACCAGCCTCCCCCGCCCAGGCGCCGTGCCTTTGCCGGTGCTCGGGCAAACTGCGTGAAGTTCGTGCAAGCAGCAGCCCAGCCGGCCACCCGTGACGTCATGGGAGGCCCGGGACCTGCTGCCCCTCCCGTGTTCCGTGCGCCGCCCCCAAAGGCGCACTGTTTTTCATTTACAGTTACTTCCGACGCGACAGCTGACGACATCGTCGACGGCATCGAGTTGGTTGTCGGCCCGAAAGGGCTAGAGAGCCTCCAGCACCATGGAGGCATGAAGTTCTGCGTCGCCATGGCCTCGGCTGCGGCGGCGGAGAAGATGCTCGTGGAAGGCGCCTTCAACGTGAACGGCACTTCCGTCCCAGTAGCCTGCGTGGGTCCTGCCGTGGTCCACGTGACGGCTTTTCGTGTGCCGCTGTTCGTGGGAGACGCGGCGCTGGCAGCGGCACTGAGCTCCTACGGCAAGGTGCTTGACATCACCCATCCCGTCCTCAAGGGCCGTCGTCACGTCGGCAACGGGACGCGCGTGGTCCGGATCGAGATGAAGCAGGCGGTGCCGAACTTCTTGACCGTCCAGGGCCACCGCGTCATGTTTGACTACCGAGGCGTCCGGAAGGTGTGTTCCCGCTGCGGGCAGGACGGCCACATCGGCGCGGCGTGTCGAACGCCGCGGTGCGCTCGCTGCGAGGTGTTCGGCCACGACACGGCCGGATGCGGAGCGGCTTGCAGGCGCTGCGGTGGAAGCCACGCCACAGCGGACTGCCTGCGACCACGGTCCTATGCGGCGGCCGCCGCCTCGAGAAAGGAACCGAGCAAGGACAACGTGGTCGCAGAAACGCGGAGCACACCAACTGTCCGGACGCCTGTTGCCGACGCGGACCTTACGACCAGCAGCCCGAGGGAGCCCGAGCCCACCCCCGCGACGGAGGTGCCCGTGAAGGAGCAGCTCGAGGGGACGCCTTCAAACGAGGTGGAGCCGTTCGGTGCTGTTTTCGCGGAACCCTTGCCGCCGCTACCCCGCACAGCTTCCTTCAACACCGAGAGCAGCAGCGGCGATGAGTCGAGCGTGGCGTCGGGCGACCTGGTGGACGTACCGGACAAAGTCACGCCGCTTCGCCTGACAGGCGACTTGACGTGCGGCCAGGTGTCAGGAACGACGACTCCTGGAGGTGCGGACGACGCGCGCTTCCCGTCACCAGCCAGCCACACCCTCCCATCGGCGACCCTGGCGTCGGCATCGGCTTCAGCTGCGAGCGTCGCCAAGACCACGCAGCAACCGGTGAGCGAGGCCACAAGCGCCGACGGCCCCGAAAACATGGACTTTTCCCGACCAGACTTCAAACGTGCCCACCCCCAATCATCGGAATCCGAAGGGACTGTTAACGAACGTTCTAGCAAAAAAGTGCCGCGCGCGCCAAACGCCGCCCATGGCAGCGCTCTTTAGGTTGTATGCTATGCCGTCGGTGCTCTTTTCAGTCATGGCGGTTGTGCATCTCCTCTCCCTGAATGTTCGGGGATTTCAATCCGTAGACAGACAGAGAGAGGTGATGCACTTTGCCAGGGCTAGGGGCGTCGACATCCTGTTTTTACAGGAACGCAACTTCCGTACTTCACTTGATGTGCTGAATTTCACCACCCGGTTTTCTGTTTTTGCTTATTTTTCGTTGACTGATTTTCATATGTGCGGTGTTGGTGTGGTTTTTGTAAACCCCTGCCTGCGCGCGGGTGCTCATTGCACTTTCGGGCTGGACGGCCGCACTCTTGCGGTCGACTTCACACTAAACCAGCGGCGGGTACGTGCGTTGGTTGTATATGCGCCAGCACGGCGGACTAGTAGTTCTGATTTTTTTGAGCGCCTCGACTCATTCCTCCTTGATCCCTACCCCACTTTCATCGTCGGTGACTTCAATTGTGTACTTAACATCGACCGTGACGTCCGCGGACAGGGTCACGGTCGCCGTTATTGCGGTGCCCCCGCGCTCCGCGATCTCGTGACTCAGTTCCGCTTGTCTGACGCGTGGGTGCAGCTTCACGGGGATGCCTTTGGAGCGACGTTTGAGAGAGCACAGTCAGCGAGTCGGATAGACAAATTCTATTTTCCACCAGAGCTCGCTTCTTTTGTCGTTAGCTGCGAAGTTCTCGCGTTCCCTGCAGGCACGCCGGTGATTTCCGATCACCACCCCTTGTCAGTCAGGCTCGACTTTGGTGAGGACACCCCACGTACTGTTACGTGGCGCATGGACACAAGCCTACTGGCGGACCCGGAAAGCGTGGCGTCGCTGCGTACGGCGTTGGCAGCATCGTGCAAGAGCTTCGTTGCGACTGATTCATGGGACACACTCAAGGCTCGTTGGCAGGCAACTCTGGTGGCGGCCGGTCAAGACCGCAGACGCCGGGTAACTCATGCACTGAATGACACCCTCAAGCGCATCCGTATAGTGCAAAGGGGAGCACCCTTAACCTTTGCCATGAGCGATTACCTGAGTCTACTTAAAGCACGTTACCACGTGTTGCTCTGCCAGTCATCACGGGCAGCTAGTCGTGCACACCAGCTCGGGCGGCCGATATCAGACCCGGCTGTGCTACGACACGTACGCGCAGGCACGGCAGAGGAATTCGCTCCCGCTACTGTGCCTTTCGTGACACTCCCAGACGGCACCCAAAGCAAAACCACGGCCGATATCTGCACGATCTTCGCAAGCCACTTTTCGAACCTGTTCTCTACGGACAGTTGGCTACATCTTCAAGATGGTTATGACGGTCTTCTACAAAGTTTTTTTGGAAACTTGCCACGAGTAGCTGAAGAGTTGCATGAAAACCTTTGCGCACCAGCCACAAGCCAAGAGCTGCACGCCATCCTGCAGAGTATGAATGCAGCCTCTGCCTCCGGTCCAGACGGCATTCCAACAAGTTTTTATTCAAACTTTTTTTACGAGATCCAAGGAGCGCTCCTGAAGATGGTCAACGGCTTCCTCGCGGATGGGTTACGTCCAAACTCTTTCCGCGAATGTCGCATCATACTCATTCCGAAAGCGGGCGGTGACCCCTCCGACCCGCAAGCATGGCGGCCCATAAGCCTCTTAAACGCAGATTACAAAATAGTCACATCTTTACTGAACACAAGAATGCGGACGATCCTACCTCACCTAATCCACCGGGCTCAAACCAGCAGCGTCCCTGACCGCTCTGTGTTTGATGCATTGGCACTCACTAGAGACCTGTTCACATTTGCCAGCAGGACGGGCTTCAGCGGGTGCTTTGTTTCACTAGACCAGGCGAAAGCATTCGATCGGGTGGAACACTCGTATCTTTTCGGAGTCCTTGAAGCTTTCGGATTCCCTCCGCAAATTGTCAGCAGGCTGCGCTTACTTTACGCAGACCTGAACGCTCGTCTCTCCGTAAACGGCCACCAGAGCGCTCCCTTCTCAGTCACCAGGGGCATAAGGCAAGGATGCCCTCTCTCCCCAACATTCTTCGTGTTGTGCCTGGATCCACTCATCCGTCGCATTAACGACAGCCCATCCATACGCGGCTTCCCTCTGCCTGGCCAGGGCCAAATCAAGGTATCGGCCTACGCTGATGACGTGTCGCTTTTCCTCAAGGACGAGGATAGCTACGCCGCTCTTTCGCGGCTGTTTCTCGAGTACAGCGAGATATCTGGGGCCCTATTGAACAGGGGAAAAAGCAAGGCACTAAGGTTTGGCACCTTCACACCGAACCTTGCGGGCGAGGTGGAGTGGGTGCAGGGAGTGAAAGTCCTGGGAGTAGTATTCCTCGCCAGCGGAGAAGTAGCCCGCGAAACCTGGACTAACCTCCGCACGAACGCTGAGAAACGCCTCTCGGTGGCGTCAACTTTCCGCCTTTCAATGGCAGAGCGCTGCTATATAGTTAAGTCCACAATCCTAGCCGCATGTTTTTTTGTCGCCCGCGTCGCAAACCCACGGCACACGTTTGCGCGCAGGCTAACCTCGGCCTGTGGCTCTTTCGTTTGGGCGGGCAAAACCGAACTTGTGTCACGAATGTTCATGCGCCTTCCATCGTACATGGGTGGGTTTGGTATACCTTGTATCCGCACCATGTGCAATGTGCTCGCCTTGCGAGGAGTACGAGATCTTGTACGCAACCCAGACTACCCCGGGAGAACACTCCTCACATACTTTCTGGGTACAGCGCGTAACGTGTTTTTTTCACAACACGTGGTTGGCCCTACAGCCGAGCAGCCGCCGGCATTTTTCGTTAATGTGCGTCGCACACTGACGTCGTTGACTGCCAGCGTGCCCGATCTGGATGTTGCTGAAACCCCGCCCTCCAGAATGTGTGAAGCACTAACGGTCGCTGCGCTGACCCGCGAACAACTCCAGAAAACGAGACGGGCACGCTGGCGCCAACTGACCTCAGCTACGCTTCCTGCAGATGTCAGGGACTTCGGCTGGCTGCGAGGCTGGCGGGTCCTGCCCACAAGAGACCGCCTTGCGGCGTGGGGCGTGGCGCCCTCCGCCCGATGCCCGCAGTGCGGTCTGCTTGAAACTTTGCAGCACGCAATGTTTGAGTGTGTAGTTGCGCGCACCTTTTGGACATTAGTGTCACACATTTTTTTAACCCGCCTGGAAGCGCGCACTAGTTCTCCCGAAGTGTTTCAAAATATGCTCTTGTGTGTCGGCATGTTCGTTTTGTGGCGGCAGCGTGGAGTGGCATCCTTAAATGGGCGTCCGCAAAGAACAATGTTCCCAATGTTGCAGCGCCTGCGCACGCGCCTCTTTGAACAAGCATGCATGGACGCTCTGTCAATGAGCGAGGCTGAGTTCTTGCGCAAATGGTCGACATACTTTATCGTCCTGCGCGGCGGTCGAGTATCGGCATTTTTACTGCATTACTGACATGCTCAGTGCTGCGTCACTGCGCATGTGCTTGAATGATCAGAGAATTAAGTTCATCTGTTTTGTTGTATTTTCTATGCTATGACAGATAAAATAAACTTCTCTTTATACGCCGCCACCGAGTTATCCAGTTCTTTTGCGGGCGCAAGTCAGCCCAAATAAAGAGCTTCGTTTTCAAGTCTTTCTGGTGTCTTCCTGACCACTGGACTGCCGTCACTACAACGTGACATCTGGTGGAGGTGCGGGGTAGCCTTCCATGTACCGGACACCCCCAGCAAGTCGCGACGCCAGCCCTTCGAGTCATTCACCGCAGGACCTGAGTCCAGTCCACCGCGCAAGCCGACGTCTGCTAGGAGACGCACCTGAGTTCGGGATTCTGCCTGACCCTACCCGGAAACGAAAGCCAGCAGGAACGTCCACCATGAGCTTGCCCCAGCCGACGGCTCCAATCATTCTTCACCAGCCCCGGGTGCCACCAACCTTCGACGCCTCGCCTGGCGCCGACCCCGAAGAATGGCTGGAACAGTTCGACCGTGTGGCTGCCTTCAACAACTGGGATGATGCTACGAAACTTAGGTACGTCTTCTTCGCCTTGGAGGGACCAGCAAAAGTCTGGTTTGAGAATGAAGAAGCTAACCTCACGAACTGGGAAACCTTCAAGGAGCAGCTTCTAAAGACCTTCACGAACGTTGTGCGAAAGGAGAGAGCCCAGCAGCTGCTACAGTCTCGCATACAACACCCAAACGAGACCGTTGCTGTGTACACTGAGGAAATGAAGCGTCTCTTCCGGCGTGCCGACGCAAACATGAAGGAAGAAGAAAAAGTAAGGTTGCTCATGCGAGGAGTTAAAGAGCAACTCTTTGCCGGCCTCGTCCGCAACCCACCGAAAACTGTCGCGGAATTTGTAGAAGAGGCATCCACGATGGAAAAAACTCTGGATGCCCGAGCCCGCCAGTATGACCGCCAGCAGCGCATTTTCTCAGCAAGCTGCCTGGACACCGCTAACAGCAATGACCTGCGGGATGTTATACGTCAAGTTGTGCGAGAGGAGCTCCGACGATTGCTGCCAGCGGGAACGCAGCCGCAAATTTCATCGCTCACTGACGTCATCCGGGACGAGGTTCAACAGGCCTTGGGTGTGACGCCGACACCCACGCAGCCTCTGCAGCCCCCAGCCATGACTTACGCCGCAGCTGTGCGCCGTCCTGACCCTCGACGACGGGACCCAAGCCCCTATCGCACTCAGCCAGCTGCGTTGGACCGCCGCCCACTCGCCCCAACCCGCCCGTCCTACGAGCGACGCGCGCAGCCGAGGAAATGCGACGAGTGGAGAACTCCCGACCAGCGCCGCCCACTATGCTTCCACTGTGGCGAAGCCGGTCACGTCCTCCGGCACTGCCCATAAAGAAGACTGGGCATCCGAGGGTTCTCTTACAACGCTCCACGACCCCGACCCGGCCAGCGACCAGCCGAAATTGAGGAATTTTTGCGCCGGGAAGAATACTCATCGCCGAGCCGCCTATCACGTTCCCCGTCGCCATCGTCCCCGCGCTTTGTATCTCCTAGCCGAGGTTACGCCGTGCGTGGACGCTCCCCCAGCCCCCGAAGGTTAAACTAAATAAAGCAGCCTCTGGAGGTGAGGTTGCTTCTAAGCGCAATGACAAAGATCCTCCATCGACGAGTACTCAAGACCATGCCTCAACTACGAGGACAACACCGACGATGACGACACCGACGATGACGACACCGACGATGACGACACCGACGACGACGACGACGCGGCCAGACTTGAAGCTTTTACCGCTGCCCAGTGAAGTAAAGTCGCAGTACGCCCACCGCAGCCTCACTACTCGACGAAGCCGAGATCGGACACCGAAGACAACGTATAATACGAGAACGCGAACAAGTGACCTTGAAGTTACGGTCGACGGTTACGCGGTTACTGCCTTGGTGGACACGGGAGCTGACTACTCTGTCATGAGTGGCCCACTCGCTGTCCGACTCAGGAAGGTAACAACAACCTGGGATGGCCCGCTGATCCGCACCGCAGGTGGCAACCTGATTACGCCGTCAGGACGCTGCACCGCGAGAGTTACTGTAAATGGGAGAACCTATGCGACAGCCTTCCTGATCCTACAGGAATGCTCGAGAGACGTGATTTTGGGAATGGACTTCCTGAACGAACATCGGGCGATCATCGACCTTCGATCTAAGTCGATCAAGCTTTCCACGGAAAAACCATACCTGTTGCGACGGGCGCGACTCATCGCGTTGCCTTAAACGTCCTCGATGAAGCATTGAGCGTGCCGCCCCGATCAAGTGTTCTCGTCGGCATAGGTACTGGAGACATCGAAAATGCCGAAGGCGCTATCGAGGCGAACACCCAGTTACTCCTGGATCGAGGATTGGGCGTCGCGAGGGGAGTTGCCGAAATCCGAAATGGCCAAACCCAGGTGTTGCTAACCAACTTCACGGAAGAATACCGGCATCTAAACAAAGGTACGACGATCGCTTTCCTCGACGAGCTGGCAGACATCAGAGGCGTATTTGCCCTACCCGACCAACCCGCAGAACCATCTGACCAAGGCCATCAACCCACGTTCGACATCAACCCGGCATTACCCCGGAGCAGACAAGACCAAATACGCAGTCTTCTTCAAAGGTACAGCGATTGCTTCTCATCCGCATCGAATGTGCGACGAACCCGGCTTGCCAAGCACCGCATTGTCACAGACGAACACGCCCGACCACTGCGGCAGAGCCCCTACCGCGTATCGCCGATAGAACGCCAAGCTATCCGCAAGCAAGTAGAGGAAATGCTACGTGACGACGTCATCCAGCCATCAAGGAGCCCCTGGGCAGCACCAGTTGTCTAGTGAAAAAGAAAGACGGCACCCTTCGCTTCTGCGTCGATTACCGCCGCCTGAACAGCATTACGAAGAAGGATGTCTACCCCCTCCCCCGCATCGACGACACACTGGATCGGCTATGCAACGCTAAGTACTTCTCATCGATGGACCTGAAGAGCGGCTGCTGGCAAATTGAAGTCGACGAAAGAGATCGCGAGAAGACTGCGTTCATCACGCCAGACGGACTCTTCGAGTTCAAGGTGATGCCATTCGGCCTCTGCTCTGCCCCAGCGACGTTCCAGCGAGTAATGGATACAGTGCTCGCAGGCTTGAAGTGGCAAATTTGTCTAGTCTACTTAGATGACGTTGTTGTCTTCTCCGTGTTTATTTTCATTTTAAAGCATCGAGACGATGCTTCTTTGGAAGGGGGGTAATGCCACGTATCATTGTAGTGTTTGTTCGTTCACGCTCAAGGCTGCAGGAAAGGGCTGTTATCATTTTTGTTCGTGACGCGAGAAGCGACCAGTCTAATCTCGATTGATCGCAGCCATGAAAGGCTGCATCTAGGTTTTTCCAGATTACTGTAGATGATCTTGTCCTGCTATCTGGAAGTTTCCTTGCCGGCTTTAAATTGAGCGATGCCGCGAGCAGAGGACATTCGTAGCATTTCGTAGTTCGACGATTGACGAGCACGCTTGTTGCTTACGCCGCCACCGAGTTATCCAGTTCTTTTGCGGGCGCAAGTCAGCCCAAATAAAGAGCTTCGTTTTCAAGTCTTTCTGGTGTCTTCCTGACCACTGGACTGCCGTCACTACAACGTGACAATATGCAATTCGGTTCAATTACTGAGGTTTTGGAAACGTACTACTGCCCCATTCCTAGTAGGCACACTAAACTCTCTAATAAGGGAGTAATTACTCATTGGCATCCACCCAAGCGCAGCCGTACGGCTACAAAGGAAAGCTATACAGCTTTCTCTGAAACTTCGTAGTTAAAGAAAAATTTGTCCTGGTCCGGGGTTCGAACCCGGGACCACCGCTACACCGGAGCAGTCGCTCTACCAATTGAGCGAACCGGGACGGCAAGCTTATGGTAGGGCGAGAGCGAATTGATCAATAACTCGAAGTGGGAACAGTGTTGGTCAAATGTTATAGGGGAAACCCCCAAGGTGGAGTAGATTTGTAACAATTGGTAGAGCGACTGCTCCGGTGTAGCGGTGGTCCCGGGTTCGAACCCCGGACGAGGACGAATTTTTCTTTAACTACGAAGTTTCAGAGAAAGCTGTATAGCTTTCCTTTGTAGCCGTATGGCTGCGCTTGGGTGGATGCCAATGAGTACTTACTCCCTTATTACAAATCTACTCCACTTTGGGGGATTCCCCTAAACATTTGACCAACACACTTCCCACTTCGAGTTACTGATCAATTCGCTCTCGCCCTACCATAAGCTTGCCGTCCCGGTTCGCTCAATTGGTAGAGCGACTGCTCCGGTGTAGCGGTGGTCCCGGGTTCGAACCCCGCACCAGGACGAATTTTTCTTTAACTACGAAGTTTCAGAGAAAGCTGTATAGCTTTCCTTTGTAGCCGTATGGCTGCGCTTGGGTGGATGCCAATGAGTACTTACTCCCTTATTACAAATCTACTCCACCTTGGGGGATTCCCCTAAACATTTGACCAACTAAACTCTCTGCACAGCTGCGGTGCTCTGTATTGTTTTTGCGCCAAGCACACCACTGGATTGGCTGCTCACACTCAGGTATTTGAGCCACTTTTTCTTCGCTTAAACCAGATATAACAATGCCTTGTCCACGGCTACAATCTCACTACTGGGTCTAAGGACCTGTGTGGGGTAAATTAATGTAGAATTATTAAATTTTCTTATATGGGTGATCATAGAAAATTCACAGTTGCTTGTGTTCGTCATGGTTCACAGTTATTTATAAAAAGATTTCTTTATGTTCACAGCTTTCTATATTTATGTTTTTTTTCCTAAAGTTTTCGCTAAACCATCTAGTTCACGTAGAGGTCTATATTCATCCGTGTTTCAGGGCCTTCTTTGTCGTTGGCACTGAGGTCTCGACCAGTTCTGCTCACCTGTCGTATTTTTCGTAGACTACGAAAACTGTGTGAAACTTTGAAGGGCAACTGAAACCAAAATTTAGTGGGCGCATCCCGGATTGGATTCCAGAAGCGGTGGTCGAGAACAGCTGGGTCACACTCTTGCGAACTGGACTGATCTTAGCACGGATTGAGCAGACCGTTTCGTATCTAGCGGTGGAATTCTCATTGAGCAGTGAATAAGCTTGTGTTTCCAAAGTTATGGCCTCAGTAGTCGCTTTTGCAAACACTAAAATACCACCATCTGCTAATATTACTGTCTCCCGTCCGAGATGTGCAGTCAGCATGGGCGATTTTATTGAAGGCTTTGCTTATCCTATTTTTAAGGTCACAGCGCTGCCAAGGGTGATGAACTGCTTTTATTAACAATTGCGCAGGCTAAAGGGTTACACGTGATGTAAAGAAAAACGAAAACGAAATAATAGCTTCAAGGTCAAAGAACCAACGCGCGTTATTACCTCTGCTTTCAAAAATTGAAAGGACCTCGACGGCGAAGACGTCAGCTCGATACAAATGAAAGCGATTTCGTCGTCGCCGAAACGCGAACATCGAGTGCATGCTACTGTTAGCATTTCTAGCAGAAAATTTTTCACACTTCCAGAGAATCATCCGCAGCATTAAAAAAATAGATTAGAACATAAAAATAAAATAACTGCATTAGAAGAGTAGACGTGCGTTCACTTCAGAGCCGCAGGTTACACAAAGAACTTAATTTGGCGATTGACTTTAGAACATCCCGGAGAATCAAACTGGTACGCTTCTGGAATTGTACGGCGACTTTGTGCCGCCTTTCCAGCGCATGCGTGAAGGCTTTGGAAAGGGACCTAAATTGTGTATCGATCAGCCGAGGCCAGGAATGCAGCAAAAGCGCTTTCGGGTAAGACGAGGCGAAAAAATTGAAACGTCTGCTACAGATGTAAAATATTACTAATTGCCTTACAGTGCCCATAGCTACCATAGCTTCTGGTGGTCGGTGTTTGTTCCAGCTATTAGGCACAGCATGCTATGCTATAAGTGCGGTCCAGTAAGTGCACAATAGATCATACAGGTCCGGCAGTGCGCGAGACACGATGCGAATGACTGCACTAGATATTGTAATAGTATAGTGCCTAGAATATACTGGTATTCTAGGCACTATAGTAATAGTTAAAAGGGCAACAAATACTAAGATGAAGAAGACAAAGAAAAGGACCTCTTTACTATCATAATACAGGAAATGAGGATGCAAGGTGCCATTCCGTTCCAAAAAAATAAACATACTATTGGAGGAGAAATATTGCAGTCATTTAAATAACATATAATATTGACGTAAAGCTTCCATTGGTTATTCAGGCGTGACATCCAGGCTGCGACAGCCAAGACCACCAATATGCGTGCCAAGACCACCAATTCTCAGCAAAAGAAAAAGAAAGCGAAGTGTGGTAGTGAATGAGTGTCGGGCGAACATAAGCGCACTGTGCGTTCCGTGCTCCACTTTCCCGACCAGCTTGGAGGAGTTCTCGAGCAATGGAATCTGCAGAAAAGAACCTCTGTGACTGCACTCCGGCTGACTCAATCATTGCGGCCGGTGTCATTCCAACGAGCAACGTAGGTCACGGCGCACACAAGAGGCGTCACCGGAGGCATACCAAAAAGATCTTGGGCGACATGTCCCCCAACTACGAAAAGTGAGTCGGTTTGCATTCAGAAAAAAAGCATTCACGGGGGTACTCGCTACTAAAGTCGGTGTTCCTATAAGTACAATCGGCACAGTTAAAGCATATAGGGGCCCAGGTCTAGCATGAACCCAGGCCTACTTTGGTCTATGCGGCGCTTCTCCTAGGGCACGGAGGACGCATCAGGCTACGATGGAGCTTGCAATTTTCAAAGCAGTTTTATGGATTGCAACTTATATTCACGCATGTTTGATGCAATGTGATCACCCTTTATTTCAAACTGAAGAGCCCGTTTTTACACAAGGATTTGAAGTTCCACCACCGCAGTAGAGCAGTGGCTTTGGCGCTCGGCTACTGTTCAAAATATCGCGGGGCCGCCGCGGTGGCTCAGTGGTTATGGCGCTCGGCTGCTGACCCGAAAGACGTAGGTTCGATCCCGGCCGCGGCGGTTGAATTTCTTTGGAGGAGAAATTCTAGAGGCCCGTGTACTGTGCGATGTCAGTGCACGTTAAAGAACCCCAGGTGGACGAAATTTCCGGAGCCCTCCACTACGGCGTCTCTCATAGCCTTAGTCGCTTTGGGACGTTAAACCCCATAAACTAACCAACCAAACATGTCGCGGGGTCGATCCTTGCCTTTGTGACTGCATTTCGACTGAGCTGAAATTCAAAACCGCTCTTGTCCTATGCGATGTCAGCGCACGGCAAGGACCCCGAGGAGGTGCATATCAAAGCGGAGCCCTCCACTATGGAATCCTAGGCAGCCCCTGTGTCGCTCCTGAACGTTAAATTCTGCACACCACTGCTACAAGGTGTTTCACAAGCTTCCATTCGACATGCATGTAGTAGACAATGGCCTACAAAACACGTCTGGTCAGCACAATCTAGCGTCATTTACGCGTCCTATGACTGAGGCTTTGGCTCGCCACAGGAGAGCAATAAACTCCAAGTAGTGTGAACAGTATAGTGCAGCGATCGCACGAGAACAACACCCACTCTCTATCGTGTAGTTTTCAGCTTTAGCGATCCCACGTCTCACCAACGTGGAAAGACCGACTTTCGTCTGTATTTTCGCCATTGATATGCTTATCCTGCATTGTGAAACCGCAACACTGTGGTACCGAACGACAATCAATATTTTTTTTTAATTTACACGGTTAACAAGGGCAACCCACACACACATAAAAGAAAAGTGGTTGGCATTGCCTTATGAATAAAACAGGTCTCTTTTGTGTACCTACAACGCCAAATAGCGGCCTGCTGCAAAATTCGACTTTGGTTCTGTAGACAGCAACTCCTATACTAGAAGGTAGGTCTCTCAGACCTCTAGCCCACGATTTTTGACTGGCTCTGTCTATTTCAGAACTGAGGGTCTTTAGGTTTGACAGCTGTTACTGACGCAAGCAAACTTCCATTCTCAAAGGTAGCGAGATAGGGCGCACGCAACTAATAGTTTATGCGAAGAGTGTGGCCATGACCCGAGATAAAGTACCTGGCGAGCATAAGCGATAACAAGGACGAATGGCGCAGGTTGCGTGATAGCCGACGAGAACGTATCACAGCAGTGGGTGTGCGAAATACCCTGGGGCATGCGTCGTCACATAATTTAGACTACGCATATGCCATAGATGATCGCAAAAAGCGGCTCTTGTCGCGATCTCTTGAATCCCCACACGGGTGTCTGTTCCTTTCACTCACGACTTGTGATAATTTGGGAAGAAAATTTTGAAAATTTCAGATTTTGTAAAGAACATGTCAAGGTACCAAACGACCATAGCAAGCTTCTCTAATGAATAATTATGCAATTTTAGATGGGCCGTGATATCCCCACACCATGGCTCTACACATATCCCCACACCATGGTTCTACACATTGTTTTTGGTTGTCAGTTGTCATTTTGGAGTATTTTGTAACGGGTCCTTCTGAATCAATTTATATTGTCAAAAGACTCTTTAAAAACACCGTATGAAGAGGAAGTAAACGGATTCACATGCGTTCCGCCGCCTCACTGACGCTTACATGATACGCTGATGCGTCCAGCTTCTCGGTTCTCTTCATTGAATTCGCATGCCAAGCTTAAAATACCTTGATTGGGCTGATCGCAGATTATTCAGAATATAATCTACAGCTATTCGCAACACATTATAGCCCAGCAGAATGGAAGGCAGCACAAATAAAATTGCACACACAATTGTGTACGCCGCGCGTAACTGCTATACAAGAGTAACGTTCTGTAAGAAGATCCCAAGCCAAAAAATTCGGGGAGGCGCTTTGTGGACCTAAAGCGCGCAGAGGCGAAAGCCTTAAGCGTGGTGTTGCTGCTAGTGTCACTGATGTGTGGTTACGATATTAAGCTTCGCCTCTGAGTGTGGAACGCGATAGCGTCTTGCAACGCTGCCAGGGAGTCCACAGAACGCCATCGCCCGTTCGGCTCTACGTCTTGCTCGTCGGTAAATTAGTTTTTGAGGAAAGGAAATGTATCTGTCTCACATACCTCGGTGGACACCTGAACCTCGCCTTAAGGGAAAGGAGGAAGATGGGAGTGAACGAAGACGCCGTATTCACTAGACGCGCCTTTGTTCATTCCAAACCGTCGAGCTGGTATGGCGGAGTGGTTATTGTGCTCGTCTCGCACTCCGGAGACCCTTGTTCGATTCCCGAACTCGACCAAATTCCTTCTCGGTTTTTTTTAATTATCTTATCTGACTAGAAAGCTTGATTAGGCTAATTGGTTAATTAAGCAATGAACTAAACTCAGTCTCACTTAGGTGGAGCATCACAATACGATCCGTTTAATTGGCTGGATGGCCACTAGCCAAAGTACAATTGGCCCCGTTTAAAACTCGCACACTGTGACGTCACGACCATTTCAACCAATTGAAAAGCGTGACATTTCTGTCGACAACTCTTACTTACAAGGATGAGGCATTCCACCTTAAAATGTTTAGGCGGTTTTCTTGGACGCTTTTTGTTGGAACCGCTTGGCTGTGCGCGGGCGATAATATTTATTAATTAATACCTTATATTGCTGCAAACCCATATGGTGGTAACCACGACTGACTCTCACCCCTTGCACCTACAAGATTTCACACAGAGTCGCCGTGGTGCCGAAGAGGTTCGTTTCCTGCGAGCCAGAAGCTATGTTTCGGACATCGAGATCTACTGTAAGAAAACGACTTTGCCATGCACATGATCCCAACGGCTCGATGCGCAAGGCGTTGACGTCGTACACGACCAGGACTATCAGTGAACGCCACTCAGATGTTTGCCCTAAATGAAAGCAGCGAAATCGACCCCTTATCATTATGGAATGATAGACTGTATCAAATTTTGCCTCTGCTGATGTCGGTTCATGTAATTCGCTTATTACTGACATGCACAGTGCGAAGCATGAACAATCACATTTTCAATATACCTGTGACTGGTTTTCAGTCATAGTACTACTCGGGAGGCTAAGGAAGAAAAACAATGAACAAGCGCCAGAGAGGAGGCGGTTGAGTGTGCATGCTCCTATTGGCACAGTGCGTCTATTGGGCTTTTTCTTGAACAAAATTAGAGCGAATGCAGATTTCCGTAAAAAAAAATAGGCAGTGGCTTAGCTCTGGTTAAGCCTGGATATACAAGCGAGTAGCTGCAGTTACGCTTGGTTTGATGTCATGGCTGTCACAGTTGGCGCACAATGCACTGGGCGGTGGTGGTGAAAAACTTTAATACTTAAGAGAGTTTGAGGGTCAGAAAATGCTGTTGCATGGTCGGTATCCTTAGTCCGGGACAGCATACGACGAGGCCCCGTCTATATAGCTGCCGATGCGAAGATCCAACTCCACGCAACCTGATTTGGGCCCCCGGTCACCAGGGCCTCCAGGCAGGGAAACGAACAGGCCGATCAGGCCGCCCGCGCACTCTCTCCCCGGGCTATCTCTCTGTCCTTGGGCGCCTACTCCCAATCAGACAATCTGGCCCTTACATTCAAACACATCACCGATTACTACAAGGAGGAGCACCGGCGCTACCCGGCCCCTTGTGAGGGACTGGATCGCGCTGACGAGCGGCTCCTCATCAAAATTCTTACTAACACTGTACTGTGCCCGGCGGTACTTACACATTTCAACGCATCCTTTGATGGCACGTGCCAGTGCTGTGGGGAGGTGGCTGACAGCTTTCACATGGTTTGGGCGTGTCAATCGAACCCATCTATCCCCCCCAACCCCAACCCCACCAGAGAGGACTGGCAGGCGGCCCTGCTCGGCTGTCAGGACCTAAAGACCCAAAAGGCCTTAGTTCACCGGACGCGGGCGGCGTTGCTTGCCAATGGGGCCCCGGAATAGGGGCTCCACCTAGTATTGTTAGGGGAAAGGGCCAATAGGGCCTACCCCTATCACCTCTCTGTAAATATTTATTGCATTATAAATGTTTTTCACCACGACCGCGTCCGCTTTACTAGAGCCCTTTGGGACTCCAGTGTGGAGCAGATGAGGAGGGCAGTCTCCCATGCCTCTCGGGTGGGGGAAGGGGGAAGGTGAGGATTTTGAGTACATGGCGAAAGTACATATAAACAGCGCTAAACGACAGGACTAGAAGAGGAGTAGACAAACACGGCGCTGAACTTACAACTGAATTTATTGGAAGGAAAAATTTTCAATATATACATACAAAAACGCGCACACGTGCGCACAGTCACTACATCAAAGTGGAGATACAATCAACAAGCCACGTTGGTCACACGTGTTGTAACTGCCTTCAAGCTACCCTTTGTGCAGCAATGTCATTTCTTTCTTTGACATTCATGAACCATGTTCTTGAAGATTAGCCACAAGTCATTAATACTGCAAGGATTCGTTTGGAAATCATGCCCACACCATGTGAGTACATGCCCACACCATGTGAAACCATGCCCACACCATGTGAGTACATGCCCACACCATGTGAAAGATATCGCAGATCTCTCCACAGTGCGGGCAGCGCCCATCTGGGTTCGGATCGAAGCGTTTTGCTATGGCAGGACAGAGAAGAGTTCCTATCTGCAGGCGCCGCAGAGTTCGCTCCTCCGCCTTACTTAGCCCCTTTGGCAGGTACCGGGTAGACGCGGTGGCTGTCGCAGTAATGAATTAGGATTTCGCGGAACCGCAGAAGCGGTTTATGAGCTTCTGAACCAGGAAAGCTAGGATGAGGAGCCCGGTGTGTGAGCGCTCGGGCGGCCGCATCAGCGGCCTCATTGCCTCGTAGACCCTGGTGTCCAGGAGCCCAGATCACTTTTGTGCAAGTTGGATCGGCGGGAGCGCGTCTTAGAATTTGGGAGGCAAGAGGTGATATTTCGCCTGCAAGATAATGTTCTCAGGCCCGGCGAGAGTCTGTGATAACCGTTCTCGATTTTGGATCGGCGGCAGCGAGAGCACTGGGAGCGCCACAATAACGGTGGAGTTTTCGGCCGTCCACACACTACCTGTACAGAGGCGGAAGAGGAGACGCGCGTGTAGTGAATACGGTGCTGTCTTAGAAGGTTGCTTTAGAGACCTGTACTGTGGTGTTCATTCCTTTCGGGTGTAGACCAAGATATGAGACACAGGCATTTCCTTTTCTTAAAACCAATTTTCATTTCATTTTGATTTTCCTTAATGCCCTTACGGCGCGGTTCGGGTATGCACTGAGATATGAGAGAGACAGGTGTCGTTTCGTTTCTTTAAAACCAATGTTCTTTTTATTTTCCTTCCCTTACAGCGCGGTTCGGGTGTCCGCCGATATATGAGATTTTCTGCCGTACTGTTTGTCTTTTGTTTTTTTTTTTTTTATTTGTGCCCCGTGTGACGTCACTAGGTTTCGCGCACGCGCAGCTGTGGCAAATCTTGGCTCCGAAGGCTCACGCGAAGCGCGGCTGTGGTGCGGGTAGGGAAGCTTTTGGCTTCAAAAATTGCCACTTAGCGCCGAAGATGGCGATGCCCAGCGCGCGCTTTTTAAAGCCTCCCCTGATATGCGGGAATTGCAAAAAAATAACAGCCGCGGGCTTGATTAGCGTTCTTAGAGCTCTCCTATGAGAAACTACACTTTCCCTTTTCGAGAATAGCCACTACATACAATCCAGGCACATCAAGAGCTCGTCAAACATCCGGTCAACACGCAATTGCATCGTTAAAAGATAAATACGCGGGTTCTTTTTTACCGACTACTAGAAGCACACTGACACCTCGGCAAATCGGCGATTATTTTCCGACTCTTCTCGTTACGGTGCGGCGGAGGGGAGCCGAGGCAACGGGCGGAAAGAAAAGAAAAAAAAGCTCTGCTTTCAAAAAGAGAGCGCAGCTGCAGGAAACAATGCAGCCTTCCTGGTGACTTCTGCCCGATGTTGCGATTTTCGATTCCAGATTCGGGGCCAAGTCGCATCAATGCTGGCTATGTAATTACCGAGAGTTTCAGGAAGTGTCTAACACGGATGTCGCGTTTTAGGTGGGAAAGACAGAACAAATTATTTTATAGCAGGACCTAACATGAAGGTATTCTGGTAGTGGCGCATGAGATAGGAATGCGCATGATGCGGTGAGGAACTGTGCGGTGTGGCGTTTGTGTGACCTGATGGCGTTGGTTTGCTCCAGCAACAGGCCCCCGCCTCCTATTCGCGACAGCGGTAATTCCAGTCGCTCCCTTGGCTTGAAAACATAGACCGTTTTAAGAACTGTGTGCCTATCAAATTTCGAGCCACTAAAGCCTGCTGAGGAGGGCGAGCATCGCGATGATGAAATCGGCACCCGAAACTCGATGCAAAAGCATAATGCTCACCTGCAGAAGTGTTCATGAGTTGGCCTTGTGGCTCGGGAGGACGTCAGTATACGCCGCAGTCACAAGCTACTTCAGCTACTACGGTCTCTGTCGGTTCAGCTGCAGAGCATCCTATAACGGCGCAACAACCCCCTCCCCCCTCCGCCACCACCATCACCGCCCCTTAGATCAAATTTTCTGCCTTAAATATGACGAGGTATATAGGTATTGAGGTATATAGCTATTGTGCAACGTTTTATGCGTAGCATATTGCAATCACTCAGTTCAGCCCTTGGGCGCGGCCGGGCAGCCACAAAACCACGTCACGTGGTTTGGTGACGTCACTTCACGTGGTGACGTGACGTCACCAAACCACATAAAAAAAGAAAAAAGGGAAAAACAAAAAAAAGAACGGCTGAGCATGGTGGCGGTTGCCACCGCCCCGTTTCAAAGGGGGCGCTCTTATCCATCCATCCATACGTCACGGAGGAAAAGCTGCTGAGAAAATCGAGTGCCGCCAAGCAATACCTCGCGCAAAAAGACCGCGGAATATGCAACGCATTCTTGGGTTAACCAAGCTAAGCCTGGGCATTTTTTTATTCGTCCGTTATCGTTTGCAGTGTAACGTTCAAAAGACATGATCGGCTCTCTCACAGGTGTGTAATCGTATTTCAATTGCCAGGAGAAAATCAGGTGACAAAAACTTTATTGTAGACGGGCGTTCCAGTTATGTTCAACCCATTGTGGTTAATAAGTACGCATAAAAAATTTGGAGTCGAGATTGTTTTGCTTTGGGCCGACCGGAATCCAGCCGCCACTGGACCCGGTGATGACACGATCGGGAACTTCGTAACGCAATGTCCACTGAGTCACCGAGTCATCCGACAAAATATGTGACAGTGCGGAGAGGACGTTTGGCTTTGCATTGTCATGATCATCAGAGAAATATGCAGGACAAAGGCTTTCCCATATCTCTCTAATTAACTCTTCTTGTGTCTTCTGCTGTCGCATTATTTATTTATTTATTTATTTATTTATTTATTTATTTATTTATTTATTTATGTATTTATCCATATAGTCTGAAGCCCGAGGGAGTTACAGAGAGCAGGAACTTCTTATGAAATACTTATGAAATAACTTCAGTAACTGCACAGGCTAAGAGCTGGTTTTAAATCGGAGAGGCAATGCTAACAGCATCAATAGCTAGATTCGTTGAAATAGAATCACAGTTGCGAACAACGGGGTTATTTATAGTGGAAGTGGTTGAAAAGTAGGAATCAATTACACCATTTAGAGCATTGCAGCATTCATGATCCTTTATAAGCTTCATAATGACTAGAATATTACTTATATTATTACTCACCACATTCTAAAATATTTATGGATCATTTTTAGAGAGGAGCAGTAACTTTGGCTGGTAAAATTCATCTTTACTTTGCATGATGGCTGCCTTATATGCTGCATTAGAAGAAAAGTAAGGAAAAGTAAGTAGAACCACGAAATGACGCTTATGTTCTTGTTTTTTAACAAACGTGTTAAGCTTAAATTACACCACTTAGCATTAGGGGCTATTTGGTCACGTATTTTTGGAGTGTGCAGAGTAATCGTTGCGCAAAATATTTGTTTGAAAATAGGCCAACTTTGTCTTGATGACTGCGAAAATAGCCATGAATGAATGTTTTCAGTTCAGTGTTTACAGCAACCGAAGTAATATTTTTCAATGATTTATAGCAACAAAAATAACATGAATTTCAATAATTTTTTAGCAAAGACGGTAGCTTGAATATAAAAGTGAATATTACATTGGTCGCTGAAACCAGATAGGAAAGTTAATGAAAAAATTATATCAGGCGCAGTCAACAAAATTATACCAGAGATGTTAACTGAATGTTGCGTGAGTCTGGTCGGTTCAAGTAGAAAGTGCTTAGGACAAAGCGCAGAAAAAAATTCATTCAAGAAGAAAGCTCAGATGAGCTATCACACGTGCGTTGGAAATAGTTGCATCAGTTGATCGCAATCCCCACTTCCAGTAGTTTGGAGTGGTCATTTACTTGTAGGGAGCGAGATCGATCAGAACCACTGCTGCGTATGCGGTTTGATATACTTTTATACGTGTACGTATATAGGAATACATTTTGTGTTCTCTTTTTTAAGGAAAGAAATTTCGCTACGAAACATCCAATGTCATGGCTCGGTATTCTTAATAGCGTTCGAAAGCCTACGCTGTCAAAAATTTACTAGAGCCTTAAGGCTTACCCCTGAGGGATATTTTTTTACGACCAAATCAAAAGAACTGAAGTAATTGACTTCATGCGATGCATGCAGCACCTGCTAATCAAGTGCAGTATGTGAGAAAAAGCAGATTTACTTCTAAGCAGTCATGCCTTTTGCAGTTTTAAACAAGCTGAGAACTGAATGACCCGCTGCCATAAAATGCATGTTGTCCCGAGCTGCTACTTGAAAGCACAACAGCAAGTACGTCTTCTTGAGAGGGGAAATTAGGGTTATGAAGTAAGCATAATAATTAGTGTTACCAAGTAAGCATGATGCACAAAATTGATCACCCCAATAGAAAATGGTTGTAAGAGAAATTCATCACCATCATAATCAGCCTAAGTTCATTGTAGGGACAAAGGCCTCTCAGATATTTCTCCATTAGGTAGTCTGCAGTTATGTTATTGGCGCAAACTTAATCTAAAGCGCCCACCTGAATTGTTAGCCACTCCCTGCAGCGCTTGGCTCCACTTGGAATTTGCTGCGTTGGCCTTAAGGACCACCCGCTAACTTTCCTTCACCTTTAATTCCCTGCCCATGCTCGTTGCTTCTAGAGTTCACCTAGTATGTCAATAACTGGCCTATGTGCCCTGATGCCCATTGCTCTATTCCTGCATTTTAACATTAAACCCATAATGTTCCTTTCCACGCCTCAGTACGTTGCCCTCAGATTAAGTGCAGCCCTCTTTGTTAGCCTATACGTTTTCCCTGTAGTCGAGTGTGGGTAAGATATAGCGGTTACATAGTATCCTCTTGAATAATATAGGTAAACTGCTATTCATCAATTTAGACTGCCTGCCGATGCACTCCGCCTTATTATTATTCTCCCACTTAATTCCCAGTCGTCGGTGGGGCTGCGGTAGGGAGAGAACTACTGACCTTTCAGCGCGCAAAAAGTGACGAAAAAAGAAAAGGCGCGAAATCGATTAAATTCAAATTTTGCTACAGATCACTCAGCTTCTAATAAAGTCATTGAACAATTTTTGCTGGAAAATATCGGTGAAGCGGCGTCCTTTAACATCTCATGCATACCGCAACTTTATTCCAAGGACTTTTCAGAACCCCTTCGAACTTTAAGGCAAGGCTGCCACAACCATCACCCAATTAAAACTGGATGCCGATAACACGCTTTGATCCTTTCTTGCCGCTGCGGCGGGGTGTTTCCCTGTCTCTCCGCTCTCTCCTTTCGTGACGCTGAGTGGGTGGTGGCATGACCGCTAAAGATGCTGCGCTCTTGCTTTGACTTGCGCATAGGAAGCTATCAAGAGCTTATTAAAAAAGGTACAGTCGCAAAAGAGGTTATAATAGTGGTAATCATATAGCATTGAAAAATGTCCAAAAAGCGTCATGTGAAAACACCTGGTGCCCACGCTTTAGAAAAGCTTGAGCAACCATGGAGCCCCGTCAGAGCTTACTGTTCTATTTTCTCTGTTGCAGACACTATAAAGAAAAGGTGGATTGGAAAAAAAAAAAACTGACGGCAAGCTGTGAACTTACAAGTGATGTCCGCTACCAAGCCTGATAAAAGACGATCCACAGAGGTCAAGATGTCTATGCCAACATTGACCTTTTTAAACAGCTGAGCAAGGCTGCATATTTGTCCCACGGCGATGGTGACCAGATCTTGCTTCGAAAGTGCAAGCAAGAAACACTGCAAGAGTTGTTCCACGTCAGCATCGTTACTTGAGCGCCTATGTTGCGTTCAAAGAGTTTCTAATTTGGACATCACGAATTGGTGCTTGCTTTGCTATTTGGGCAATGCTGATATTGTTCTCACGATGCAATAGGGTATTATATTTATGATGATATGGGAAGTATCCACACATAAGCTATCACTGATTTGCTCCTTAAGGGTTAGCCGGCGTCAGGAGCCTATTTACTGAACCGTTAAGAGAAATCGGGCATGGGCTTACATCCCTTCTATGCTAAAAAAAACGTTGGTGTTTCTGACAAGCTATCCTGTTTGTATCGTATTCATAAACTGCATTAAATAGTGAGATATATGCTCATATGAAACGGAGTGGATTAAATATTGTTTTCACAGGTTCATTCTAATCGTTGAAAACAATTCTGCCGGTTTGGTGTTATGTGCTGTAGAACATTTAATGTGTAACAAGTTACATTACGTTGCTGGTTTTGAGACCCACCAGCGACTAAGCTGGCCAAATATACATGAACGTACATCATATATCCTCAAACACGTGCAGGGCTGTTTTAAAATGAGGCAGAGGTTGCTGCGTCACTCACCTTCAATGTGTCAAACAGTTTCTCGAAAACTGTGTCCTGCAGAGTAAGGGTTAAAAATAAAAGGAAAGCATTTATACGGGCAAGAGCTACAACCGCACAAGGAAAGCGAAGAAAAGTAAAGTATATGCTGGATTTTATGCTTTAAAATGAAAATAAACACGGAGAATGCAAACTTTGAGTCATTTAGCGTTCGTAATATGGCTTCAGGCGTACGACATGTACGACTTCCGGGCGTGTGCGGCGTCGCTGAGATGCTGTCGTGCCGTCGGGGATGACTTCATAGTCGAAGTCACCGATGCGACGGAGAACCCTGTACGGGCCAAAGTAGCGCCGCAGCAACTTTTCACTCAATCCACGGCTGCGAACTGGCGTCCATATCCAAACACGATCACCTGGCTTGTAATGTGTGTCTCGTCGGCGAAGATTGTAGCGTCGGGCCTCGGTGTGCTGCTGGTCTTGAATGCGAAGCCGCGCACGTCTTCGGACTTCCTCGGCGCGATGAAGGCAGGCGGCGACATCGAGGTTGTCTTCGTCGGAAACGTCCGGGAGCATTGCGTCGAGTGTTGTCGGCTTTCTGCCGTATACCAGCTGGAATGGGGTAAACCTGGTTGTCTCCTGGACGGCGGTATTATAGGCGAAGATGACGTAGGGCAGAATGGAGTCCCACGTCTTGTGTTCCGCGTCGATGTCCATGGAGAGCGATAGTCTTGTTCAGACGCTCTGTGAGTCCGTTGGTTTGTGGATGATAGGCAGTTGTCCTCCGATGGCTTGTCTGACTGTAGTTGAGAATGGCTTGCGTCAGCTCCGCTGTAAACGCCGTTCCTCTGTCTGTGATGAGCACTTCGGGGGCGCCGTGTCGCAGAAGAATTTGTTCGACGAAAAATTTAGCGACTTCTGTTGCGGTACCATTAGGCAAACCTTTTGCTTCGGCGTATCGGGTCACGTAGTCAGTGGCCACGATGATCCATTTGTTACCCAATGATGAAGTCAGAAATGAGCCGAGGAGGTCCCTCCCAATTTGCTGAAAGGGCTTAGTTGGAGGTGGTATGCGGTTCAGGAGTCCGGCTGGTCTAGTCGGAGGCGTTTTGCGTCGCTGACACTCACGGCACGTTTTTACGTAATGGGAAACATCGGCAGGTAACCTTGGCCAATAGTACTTCTCCCGGATGTGGTGCAACGTGCGAGCAATACCGAGATGCCCTGCAGTCGGCTCATCATGGCATGCCTGCATAATTTCTTGCCTGAGATTTTTGGGCACGACAAGATGGTGCATTGTCCTGTTGGGCGCGAAGTTCTTCTTCAGGAGGACATTATTGTGAACGACGAAGGACGACAGTTGGCGCTTGAACCCTCGGGGAGGCGATGCGGTCTTTCCTTTCAGATAAGCAACTAGGCTTTGCAACTCAGGATCCGAGCGCTGCTGCTGCGCGAAACTGCCCGCGCTTACCGGTCCTAAGAAAGCGTCGTCGTCTTCCTCTTCGGGTGCTGCGTCGACAGGGGCTCGGGACAAGCAGTCCGCGTCGGAATGCTTGCGGCCAGATTTGTAGACTACAGTTATGTCAAATTCTTGAAGACGCAAGCTGCAACGAGCAAGGCGGCCAGAGGGATCCTTCAAATTGGCAAGCCATCATAGAGCATGGTGGCCGCTCACAACCTTGAATGGTCGTCCGTACAGGTAGGGTCGAAATTTGGACGTGGCCCAAATAATGGCGAAACATTCTTGCTCGGTCGTCGAATAGTTGGCTTCGGCTTTCGACAGTGAACGACTTACGTACGCGGTAACTTTCTCCTGTTTACCATCTTTCTGAACGAGGACTGCTCCTAAGCCTACACTGCTTGTATCTGTATGAATTTCGGTTTCGGCGTTTTCATCAAAGTGTCCGAGCACAGGAGGGGACTGGTAGCGGCGCTTCAGCTCTTTGAAAGCTTCCTCTTGCGGCCTTTCCCATTTAAAAGGCACGTCAGCCTTGGTAAGTTGGGTCAAAGTTTGAGCAATGCGCGAAAGGTTCTTGACGAATCGCCGGTAATAAGCGCACAATCCAAGGAATCTGCATATAGCTTTCATGTCATTAGGCCGTGGAAACTCTGCAATCGCAGCCGTCTTCTGGGTGTCGGGGCGAACTCCATCCTTGCTTACGACGTGACCAAGGAACAGTAGCTCCTCGCAGGCGAAGTGACACTTCTCTGGTTTCATTGTCAGGCCTGAAGACTTGATCGTTTCCAGCACCATTTGAAGCCTTCTGAGGTGGTCTTCAAAGCTTGAGGAGAAGACAACAACGTCATCTAAGTAGACTAGGCAAATCTGCCACTTCAAGCCTGCGAGCACCGTATCCATTACTCGCTGGAACGTCGCTGGGGCAGAGCAGAGGCCGAAGGGCACCACCTTCAACTCGAAGAGTCCGTCTGGCGTGATGAACGCAGACTTCTCGCGATCTCTTTCGTCGACTTTAATTTGCCAGTATCCGCTCTTCAGGTCCATCGATGAGAAGTACTTAAGGCGCGTTCACACTAGGCCGACGATCGGCCGATTTCGGTCTGGCGATGGTCGGCGGCAGCGATTTTCGTGCCGTCGGCGCGCCTGTCACACTGCGCAGACGCCGACCGAGCGCCGATCGTCGCCCGACGAGCGCATCTCCGTCGCGTCGGCGACATAGCAGCCGTCGGCCGACCCGCGTGTCACACTCTGCCGACAACAGCGCCGACCTCACGCCGACGTTGTCCTATCCCGACAGCTCGACGCTGCTGCTTCGTGCGCGCGGCCCGTCTGCTAGCTCCGTTGCTGAAGGCGTCGTGGAAATCGAACTTATCTTTTATTATGGGACGAGTTGGCGGTAAAGCGATGTGAATAGTAGGCCTTTTATTGCAGCACAGGTGACTTCCGAAGCGACGTCAGCTGCGGAGTATATACGAAACCACCTAGGCCTAGCGACGACTACGGAAGCCTGGGACCAGCGCACAGTTCGTCGCCCGGCGTTGCCGCAGGCGGTGTCGTTGCCGAAATGAACTTCAACAAAACTTGGGTAGGGCCTAGTTGGTACATGATGTTGTGAAGGTAAAGGATGCGCAATCAAAGGACGAACCACGAAGAAAGACACAGGGACAAACACAAGCGCAACTAACAACTGTTTATTTCTTCCTTGAAACGCTTACTTATACACCTGGCCACGCATGCTCAAAAGCAATCTCTAACCACAATAGTCATGCCAACGGCTGTTAACGCAGACGCGAACGCAAAAAGTTGATTTCGGCAACGTACAGAGCCACGGACGTGTCACTGATACAATCTACCGCGTTTTCCTTTATGTGGAAAGCTTCCAAAGCTTCCAAAGAAGGTGGTATACTCCTTCCCTCTTTCATGTGGCAAGACCTACATCGGGCAGACAGGGCGGTGCATAAACGAGCGACTCAGGGAACATGCAAATAAAGTCAGGAACAACACAGACAAAGGGGCACACCTTGTGTCCCATATTAGTTCTTGCCGCAATTGCGCACCGCGACTTGACGAGACCGTGATACTGGGAAAAAGTAAAAATGAACAAGCGCGGCTGGCTTTGGAAGCTTTCCACATAAAGGAAAACGCGGTAGATTGTATCAGTGACACGTCCGTGGCTCTGTACGTTGCCGAAATCAACTTTTTGCGTTCGCGTCTGCGTTAACAGCCGTTGGCATGACTATTGTGGTTAGAGATTGCTTTTGAGCATGCGTGGCCAGGTGTATAAGTAAGCGTTTCAAGGAAGAAATAAACAGTTGTTAGTTGCGCTTGTGTTTGTCCCTGTGTCTTTCTTCGTGGTTCGTCCTTTGATTGCGCATCCTTTACCTTCACAACATCGTTGCCGAAAGATCCACTTTTGCACAGGCACATTATCGTTGCTCTAATCTAGGAAGCATCCTTTCTGGTTCACGGCTGTTTCGTATTTTCTTGTGCGAACGTGAAGTACATGTTTACGCCGAGCATGCCGACCGGCCGGCCAGCCTGGATCCCGTCTGCCGGCGTCATAAAAACGAGCTGAAGAGTGTTCTTGATGTAAATATTAAACTCTGTGATAAGAAATGGGAAAAATGTTTCATTTCTGAGGATCGCTGACCAATACTGAGCTGTTCGCAAAGGTAACGACTGTGATACGAGCAAACTTCTTCCCACAACCGCCTCGCAGCTGCCGCTGGCCTGACGTTGGGGTCCGGCTCGCCTTGCGCCCGCTCGCTTCGTTGCTGAAGACGTCGCGGAAATTTACCATACTATTATTTTATTGTGAGATGATGCTGTTGACAGTAAAGCGATGTGTAGAGTAGGCATTTTTATTATAGCTCAGGCTACTTCCGAAGCGCCGGCCGCTGCGACTCCGATACGAAAGAGGCTATAGGCCTAGCGACGATCACGGCAGCCAGGCAGCAGCAGAGCTCGCCGCCCGGAGTGCCCGCGAGCGGTGCCGTTGCCGAAAGCTCGAAACATAAGCAGGCATGCTTTACCGCTGCTCGAGCAGTCTTTCTGACGACAAGGCGATCTTGTCTTGTCTTGTGACATTTGTACACCATCCCAAGCAGCGCACAGGCACTGCTGCACGGCGGCGAAGTGCGACACCGATTGTGGGCGGAGCTTGGGTACAGCGGCGCAGCGATGTTCACCGCTCCGTGTGTCCCTACTTGCAGTGGGGCGGCAGTTCGCAAGCGACGATCGGTGCTGCGCGTCGGCCAAGTAGTCATATGGCGTGATGAATGTTGCTGGGCGTGCATTATTTGTCTACATAATGATTGCACTTCGCGCTGTGAGCTCGGTACTCGCTTTTGGTCGGCGAATGTTTTCGCTCGGCCACCGATCTGCCGAAGACACGTCGGCCGACGGGTCTCGTTGGCATCTTTGGTCGGCGACGTTGTCACACTAGGACGACGCTTGAACGTTGGGGGCGTCGTCGTCGTCGTCGGTGCAGTGTGACTGGCTAGTCGGGGAACGACCAAGTTGGCCGACGCGACCGCCGATCGTCGGCGTCGCCGTCGCGTCGGCATCGGGGTCTCGTCGGCCTAGTGTGAACGCGCCTTTAGCGTTGCATAGCCGATCCAATGTGTCGTCGATGCGGGGGAGGGGGTAGACATCCTTCTTCGTAATGCTGTTCAGGCGGCGGTAATGGACGCAAAAGCGAAGGGTCCCGTCTTCCTTTTTCACTAGAACGACTGGAGCTGCCCAAGGGCTCCTCGATGGCTGGATGACGTTGTCACGAAGCATTTCCTCAACTTGCTTGCGAATAGCTTGGCGTTCTAGCGGAAATACGCGGTAGGGGCTCTGTCGCAAGAGTCGGGCGTGTTCGTCTGTGACAATGCGGTGCTTGGCAAGCCTGGTTCATCGCACATTCGATACTGATGAGAAGCAATCGGTGTACCTTTGAAGAAGACTGCGTATTTGGTCTTGTCTGCTCCGGGGTAATGCCGGGTTGATATCAAACGTTTGTCGATGTCTTTGGTCAGATGGTTCTACGGGTTGGTCGGGTAGAACAAATATGTCTCTGATGTCTGCCAGCTCGTCGAGGAAAGCGATCGTCGTACCTTTGTTTAGATGCCGGCATTCTTCGGTGAAGTTGGTTAGCAGCACCTGGGCTTGGCGGCGCTGGTCAGCATAGTTGGCGGCGCTGGTCGGGTGTTCTCCACTCGTCGCATTTCCTAGGCCGTGTGCGACGCTCGTAGGACGGGCGAGTTGGGGCGAGAGGGCGGCGCTCCACCGCAGCTGGCTAATGGCGATAGGGGCTTAGGTGCCGTCGTCGAGGTGCAGGACGGCGCACTGCTGCGGCGTAAGTCATGGCTGGAGGCTCCAAGAGGCTGCGTGGTAGACTGGTGTGAAGTCCTCCGGTGAAAGAGTCGAAGGGCTGGCGTCGCGACTTGCTGGGGGTGGCCGGTACATGGAACGCTACCCAGCACCTCCACCAGATGTCACGTTGTAGTGACGGCAGTCCAGCGGTCAGGAAGACTCCAGAAATACTTGCAAACGAAGCTCTTTATTTGGGCTGACTTGCACCCGCAAAAGAACTGACTCACTCGGCGGCGGCGTAAGCAACAAGCGTGCTCGTCAATCGTCGAACTACGAATACCCGCTGCTCGCGGCATCGCTGAATTTAAAGCCGGCAAAGAAACTTCCAGATAGCTGGACAAGATCATCTACAGTAATCTGGAAAAACCTGGATGCAGTCTTTCATGGCTGCGATCAATCGAGATTAGTCGGGCCGCTTCTCGCGCCACGAACAAAAGTGATAACAATCCTTTCCTGCAGCCTTGAGCGTGAACGAACAAACACTACAATGATACGTGGCAATACAGACATCGTCTAACACACTAAACAGGAATGACGGGACTCTACATCCTATCTATGCTAAATCATTAAAAATGCTACTGAGTGCTACAAAAGGAGGGTTCCGTGCGCCGATTGCTTCATAGTGAACAAGGGAGCCGTAGCGCTCCCGAAACGTCTTTCCATCTTTATTGACTTTGGCCAGTGACCAGCAATCCTCATCAATATTAGAAATTGCTATGAATTTTGCTGCCTTCCGTGTTTGTGTTAAGTAGTGGGCTTGTGAAATGCAGGCAACGTCCTTCCTAGTACGACGACAAGTGGGCCCTGGTTAGCTACCAGTGAAACATGTGAGGATCCCATCCACGTTAACTCTGCCGACATTGGACTACTTGGCAAGATATGATGAAGCAATAACTCTGCAAGACTTAACGAAACTGATCATTAACGCTAGCATTGGTCGTGTTTAGTCTCGCAAAGAGATTGGCTGAACTTTGTGAGACAGGATGAGACCAGAGCACTGAAATATGAAATGCGAGTTCGCAAGTTCTCTTGCTCAAACCAGGATCAAAGAATGACACTGGCTCTAACTTCAGTGTATTTAACACGTCCACTGATTCTTATCTCGCGGGGAACGAAGTACAGGGGACGTCTGCGCGTTTACAAACAGTTTACAAGCAATGCAGATTTCCTATAAAATATAAAAACAAAAATCAGAAGTAATGCGAGGGGAAAATAACCGGTGGTTCTTAAGGGCAGAAGAATAGAGCTTGAAAGAAGGCGAACGTACAAGGCAGTGGTAGAAACTGACTTGGTGGATAAATTTAGCAAGTTTGCAGCGCACCTCACGCAGAATAGGTTTAACTGGAAGTCAGCGGTAGAGTAATTTGTCCTGCAGTGTTTAAATTAGGCTTTTTTTGAAGCTAGTCGTGTTTCGTCAAGCCTTGTACATAACAGGAAAGCCCTCCTGTTTCAATTTCTCCTTGAATTGATATTCAGTAGCCCGTGCCTTCGGCTAGGAAGGCTTCGTTTTCATGTCAGTCTGTTTCAAAGCACAAAATTAACCCCTTAGAAGTGACTCAGAGGATGTCTGTCAATTCAATACGTTTCCACCTATGGATATTCAGCACGCGGTTAAACGTCAGCACGAAATTTTCCCAGTGACTCTGAGCTTTACTGACACCAAGGCAACCCACGAGCACTGTAAACGCACATGATAGATTCCACTTTTCTCCGACCGACGTAACCTGGCTCAACATGATGATTAGTGGGGAATATTTTCGTCTAAGGAAAATAGAAAATCGTTCGCTTTTCCCGCCAACGGAGGAGTCAAAGCAAAATAAAAGTGAAAACTGGTCTGTAGACATCAATTTCAGGGCTTCTTTCTGTTATTTGCGGTGCGCTAAAACCAATGGACTGTGATAGATGCGTGCGGTGTGTATTTAGTAGTGCTTAAGTGTTCCTGCGCATTCACGATGCTAAGCATCTTTAGAGTGCATGGAACGTGTGAAGCGGCTTATATGTCCGGTAGAAGGATGCAAAACGAATGGGGCAGTTATTAAAACAGTCGAGACCATCACAACTCGGTGACATGCGCTGTTGGGCGCTTTTAAAGTAGCCATGCACTAAGACAAGTGTAAGCGTGACAGTAAAGAAAAAAAGGAATGTTAGGGTGGTTAAAGCTGACGCACGTTTCAAAAAGGGTATTCACTGCTTTGGGAGAGGCTGTACAATTCATGTAACCATTTTTTTTCTTTTTTAGTGCGTTGATGACTTGGCTGTGCTGTGTCAAGCGGGTGAAGTTGCCGAGGTAAACTTTTCACCACTTCTTTATAACGTAATTCTAGTTTTAATCTTAATATTAAGAAAACTGCACCATAAATATTTTTTCTACAGATTTTGTGCGACTTTCTCTACTCACAAGTACACTTTCTTTTTCACTCTCTTGCTGTACAGGACGACGAAGTCCATTTTGTCTAACCATATACACCGTTGGAAGGAATTGGTGCTAAATAAAGTACTAAGATCGTGTACTACGCAACAAAGCCAAACCTTGTTTAGCTGCTGACCTTGTTTGTTCTCCTGACAAAGTCTGCAGATTTTTCACCCCCGTTTAAAACATGCTTTACCATTAATCTGCTAGCCGGTAGAAGTTTTTTTTTATGCTCCTAGGTTCGTCTTCAATATGAGCACGTGATTGCATCGCCAGCATAAGTTCAGCGCTGTATTAGGAGCTAAGTCGGTGTCCTTTGTTGATGCATGATTCTCTAACCCTTTGAAACCGAAAGGTTTAAATAATGCCGTTTGATTGGAACAACGTCTTTCAGTGCTTGTTAAAGACCCTTTCGAAGAAAGACCTCACGAAAATTGCCTTGGGGCAAATATGCACCATTGCTAAGGCGTTTAAAAACGTCGACATCGGGATTGACATTGTGACACTTTTGACAAGTTCGGGAACAGGTCTGCTAGGAGGAATCACTTGTGGTAAGTTCGCATTTCGCTGTCACCTGCGTTTTTTTCCTAACCCTCTTTTCTTTCTAATGTACGAGGCAGCGGCATCACAGCTATTTTGTCTGGCTGGGAACCAAGTCTTTTCAAGCAGAAGCTTGCTTTTCAAGAGCTCAGAAGAAACAATATACTAAGAATTTGGGTTGAGCCCTCATATATATTTAATTGTCACTTGCCGCATGTACTGTATCTTTGGTTGCTTTATCAGCTTGCTTTTTGCGTACTTTCCAGGCCACAAGATGATAAAATTGTATTTACGTCCATACTCAGCGTATTTCCCATCGAATTTTTCCAGTTCTTACCTTCTAGCTATATAGCGCCGCTGTCAGTGCTTTTTATTATTCTTTTATGGTATCCAGAGCACACTATCGTTAGTTTGCTCGTTCTCTTGTGCCAGTGTGGTCAAACGCTCTTCGGTACTAATGCCAGAAAGCATAGCTGCCCATCGATTTTCTTCGGCGTCCTGCAACTACAGTTCTCTCGAGATTTTACTCTGCGATTACCAAGCTTCAAACTACGTAAATTCCACGCCCAGCTGAACTTTCTGATTTTTAGTTTTCTAGTGCTGATTAAACTCCCGGGAAGTCAGTCTCTGGTTTATTTCTAGCATGCTTGAACCTCCGAACTTAAGCACAAAATGGCATTCCCAAGATTATTCCCTCGCACTATTAGTCCTTTCCAGTTGTCTCCCGGCACTTGACACGAACTGTATGCCCCCTGCGCTTCTTTACCGAGGTATTTCTGTTCCTTTTCGCCGCAGTACGCCGTGCGCGCTTTTACATGCTTCCCATCATTTTTCCCATCCCTCTGGCACAACACACTGACCTTTTTGCCCCAGCCGGTCGTTCCTAGAACCGCAGAGCGCGGAGAGGCGCAGGGCTCCCCCAGACACCTGTCCAAATGCACGGCTTAAAACACATCACAAGGCAGCGACATCATAGACAGTACAGGCGCTTGTGACGTTGCTGTTCTCTGTGCGGTACTGTATGTTATGCATCATAGAAAGGTATGGAGACAGGTGGATCTATAGCGACTCCCTTTTGGACATAACCTCTGCAGACCGCCCCACCCCTAAAATTTGCGTTCTAGGCATTCTAAGGTGGCCGAGGAGAAAGATCCACCTATCGCTGTGCTGTCCAATTTGGTACGTAGCGTGCAGAGACCTCAATTTTTCTTTCTTACATTTGCGAGAACTCCGCTTTGAGATTCCTTGCATCCGAAGTTCGCGAATTGCAAACGACCCCTATTTTCACGTGCAAGGCCAACCTATTAACGCGCCAAGCATTTTTTATACATTCTCCTATTTTTGTGACGTGTTTACGACATTATGCTGATAGGATCGTACTTACCTCCGCTCTCTAGACTGCGATCACATAGTTAGAGGCTTTATGTAACTGCAGCTGCACGGTGCCAGAAGTACTTTTTGTTCTTCACTTGGTCATGCCGTGTTAAGTGCTCTAAGACACTGCATGAAGCGTGCCTGCTGAGTAACGTAACCCCTTTTCTTCTTATACTGCGCTTGCCTCGTAAGTTCTATGTCATATAGCCTGGGGTCCCCGACTTCAAAGCCCTCACACTTGCCCCAAAGCAACACGCCTTAAATGAGCGTAATGCTTATTTAAAAGCGTTGGTTGTTATTTCCTCGCTCCTTAATTTCACGGCGTCGTCGTCCGCAGCGCTCCATGCCTCTTGCCTCGATTCGCAGGTGCGAAAGTCAAGACAGAAAAATCTCCCTCTCCATTTATCGAGGAGAGGAAAGAGTTGTAAAAAGGGTGGGAGGTAACGGATGGCACAGTGGCTTCGGCGTCCGACTCGGTTGCGAGAGATGGTTGGTTCGAAGCCCACCGCCAGACAAGGATAGCTACAAGCGTCCCGAAGCCCAGTTCCCGGCTTTCTTATTAAGACCGCGCACTTCAAAAAGGCTCTAGAAAGCATGCTGTGCCCTTTCGAAGGCAAACCTAGTTTCGAACATCTCTGCCTCCTGAGGTGGCTAGTGTTACGGCGTTGACGAAGGGTTCAAGTTCGTACGCTCTATACAGAATCTCTTAAAAGACTTGCAGATTAACTGTCAGTGCTGTAAGCAGGGTGTTTAAAAACGTTCACTACAAAATATCGCTGCAGTCCTGGGCAAGTTCCGGTGTATGAAATTATCACAAAAAAAACAGACCGTGAAAAATACTTTCCCTCTAAACCGCAGCTAACGCTCAAACAACTTCGTAGCGCACTCGTAATCCTCATGTAATTTTTTTTTTCTTTTACATATGTGAAGTGCACATTTGGTAGCTGCGCAAACTACAAATGTATTAACATTACACTATTCATTGCCGCATTTTCGTAAATGTATGGAGCGTGTAAAATACGTATGCTCAGGGCAAGAGTCCCTCTGGCAAGTACGCCTGCGAAAACGTGTTCCAACGTAAGGCGAGACGAAGACAAGCCCTCTTGTCGAAACGTTGGCAAGCACCCCGAGGCTTTTCCCTCCCTCGTTCACTTTGTGATTGTGTGCAATTTTAGGTTTTGAGTTGTTTCTCTGTCTTGCCGCTATTTTGAGCACTGCTTCACTGCTGCTGTTTTAAGTACATTCAAATGCAGTTCTCCCTCAAAACAATATATGTTAGAAGAAAAACCCTTCTTCCAAACGGATAGATGGCCAAGAGGCGGCGAGCGTCCAGGGCTTGGGCGCATGGGCATTCACATGTTGCAGAATAAAGCGGTGTTTTTGTTGCCAGTGGGCGTATCTACCTGCTGCCCTTTCAAGAAGATCCATCTTCAAAAAACTTATCGTATTTTATATTATCAGAACAGCCTTGTTTTGACAAAGTGACGAATTCGGCCATGAAAAATCAAGCCTGGTTCGCTTTCCACGACTGGATGGATGGATGGATAGGAGCGCCACCTTTGAAACGGAGTGGTGGCAATTGCCACCATGCTCAGCTTTTCTTTCTTTCTTATTTTTTGTTTACTGTGTTGGCAATTCTCATTAAGAATCGCCATCATCTATACCTACGGTTTCCTACATTTCTAACCTTATGCCACATCTCTGCTTTTCACCCACCAATCCTCCAATGGCTTTTTGCTAACTTCCACTGCAGATTTATTTACATGACCATTGTTATCTTTAAACCCTAGGGTCTCAGGAAGAGTGACTGCGCCTGTACCGACATCCGGATGGATACCATCACACTTGAGTATGAGGTGTTCAATTGTTTCCACAGATCTACCACACACGGCACATGTGTCATCTTCTTCGCAGGAACAACGCAGGAAAGAGAGAAAGAAGCTGAAACGAATGAGCCCTGCGTTCAGTAAGAACTCTGTCTGAAGACGAAAGCGCAAACAGAAGAGTGAACCGCTAGACGAAAGAAGGCACGAGACGCGCAGCGCTGAAGAGCGAACTGACGTTAAATGTGTTCTCAACAGACGCGCTAGTCGCACGAAAAAAGGAACGGTTCGAAGTAGAACCGAAACACAGAGAGCCGTACGAACAGGAAGCTGGGCTAGAGCAGCGTACGAAATAGAAGCCTCAGTAGAAGGCGGAAGAAGAGTCGAACCCGCAACAGGAAGAAAAGGCACAGCCGCTAGCGAAATAGAATTAAAAGCGCGACTGAAAGCTCGAGCGAAACAGTCATGTTCCGAGCCCACTGTGTAGGCCAAACTTGAAAGTATAGACGAAAATATGCCCTCTACTTGTGCGCGCAATGTTTGTAATGTATCTATGTAATGCCGAACTGCGGCGTGTTTTAAGCGCATTGTGACCGTTGCATAGTGTTATGTACTTGAACACATCATTGTAGGGATGTATGTATTTTGGCATTCGCCGTTGAGTTTGTGAGAGCATGCATGTGCGCGCGAATATTGTGTTTTGTGAATATTGTTGCACGATGTTCTTGAAGGGCTGTGTCACAAAGTGCAGCGCATTTTTGAAAAAAAAAAAGAAATAAAAAGAGCGCCAGGAAGCAACTCGATGCCACTCCCGGAGAACAAGGAGTTTGGATCACTTTCATCTTATCGGTCACGTCCTCAAAGGTTTTGCTAAGGAAATCGAGGCTTGCTTTCACCTCCATGTACTTTTTTCTGAATTCTCTCGAGAGAGCAGCGCATATCTTGTATATCTTTTCGAACATCCTTTATGAGCTTAATCACATCAGGTGCCATAGAAGAGAGCAACAAAGAACACAGTTTAATAGCACACATACACGTCAGTCTCTGGCAGCAGCGGAATGAAGGCCAGCGGAATTTTCGCCAATCACTTTTGTGTCCCGTAGCTGAACCTTCACTGCACTAGCGACTAAAACGTGATGGATGCACACTGTTTCTTTTCGCTACCGGCGGTTGCGTGTAGAAGCGGAGGCATCCTGCTACAGGATATCTGAGCGGGAGTTCCCAGCTGCGCGGGCAGTATTTCTGATAGAGGGGACATGCGACAAGACCCCTGTGATCTCTGTGCACATTAAATAACCACAGGTTGCCGGATTTCAACGTTCTCTACTCGGCGGTCCTCATATCGTCATAGTATCGCCCTCAACATGTAGCGTCCTCCGAATTCTATTTAAAAGACAAATAATTTTTAGGACCTGCATACACAAACATGCAGGTAAACAAACAAAGGAACATCTATTTTGGACTGTAAAGCTAAAATTTTCGGCTTCATTTCATTTTGGTATTTCATTTTATGTCCACTTCTGCCATACAATTTAGCAAGCACTGTCTGAACCCACAGCCAGAGGATAATGTGGGGTTCAGACAAGAAAATACTTATGGATAAAGACACTGCTGCTGTGAAAAATATTTGATACTTGTCTATTGTAGAGTATCGTTTCCGAAATATAGCCTGTTCTATTTTGTTTGGTGAAGGTTGCGGTTACTCTGTTAGTGATATGTTTTCGTGAACACCTCATAGGCTACGGACAGTAAGCTGGTTGGTCTGTAACTTTTTATGCCCTTGGTGTCTCCTTTTTTATGGGTTAGGATAAGAATACCTAGCATTCGTCCAACATTCATGTGACCTCTACGTCGTGAGGCAAAGCGTAAACAGGGTGGCCAATTTGCTCAGCAACTTCCTCTATTCTTTCAACAGGTCTCCACTTATCTCCTCCTCGCGCGCTGCTTTTCCATTTATTGACCGGAGAATGTGCAATGACTCTACACTACTGCTGCGCCATTATCATCCTCAATTTGTCAGCTACTACACAGGCGTTGGTATTTATTCTCTATAGCCTTATTTATCCACGTTTGTGAAGATAGGGCCCTCAATGTGTCTTAGTGCGTGCATGTGATTTCTGCCTAAGCCTTGGTTCCTTCTGCGGTTTTTAGGCTACCTCCGTTCTTTAGAACATGCATAAATCGTTACGTAGTATACATATTTTTCTTTGGTCGGTTACTTGACGCCTATTAATACGAACAGCATTAAAGGGGCCATGACGAGAGAACGTGGTGCAGGCGTGATGCATGGATGCGGCCGCCATGCATGGAAAGAAGGAAAGCGCCAGACCGATAGCAGGAACCAAGATGGAGAGTGTAAAAGGGGAGGGAGAATATGGGTGCCCGCTCTCAGGAAGCAGCCAATGCGAGGGGGCGCATTGGAGGAGAATCGGAATGGCACTCGAGAGGGAGGAGGAAAATAGGACGAGAAGGTGCGCACCAGGCTTGGCAGCGTGTGTCGGGTGGGATGTGAAACAGGGAAAAGCATAGCTGTGACATAATCTTGTGTAAGACGGAAGCAACGCGTCGAGGCTGAGGGGGAAACGAGAGCCGCGAGAGGCACGCGTGAGCGGAGCCCGCGTTTTAGTGCCTCCCCAAAAGCGTGACGCGATGTTCTGTGCGGATCTGCAGTGCGATAGAGAGGATTTCATCGCAGCGTGGCGTGTGGGGTAGACGACGCATGCTACCGCCAACGTGATGGCTGCCGTTCCTGCAACAACTAGACCCCGTGAAGAAGAAATGAGGTGAAAGAAAACGTACAGCTGCGTCCAGAAAAGAAAGGAAGCAGAAGAAGGTAGCAGCAACAGCAGTGATTTTAAGTGCAATAAAATGCAAGAAAGTAGAAGCAAAGGCTGTGTGCCAGTTGCAAAGCGAAATCAATTAAATCGAAAAAGCGTAACATAAACAGCCTAGTGTCAGTGTGCATGGAAACGATTCAGGCTCTCGCACTGCTGTCGGATCGAGAATAATTCGCCGTGTAATTTTTTATTATCTTTGACAGTTCAGCCAGTTCTATTTTGGTCATTATGTCAGATGCTTTCCTGCTCTGTTGTGTTGTATATAGAGCTGAGCAGTACGCTTACAAAAATGACGGTTGGGGTTCTGATGTCAGGCTCATGCGTTAATTGTGACACACTAGAGAGGCACCATGAAGTCAGGTATTCATGTCTTTCGAACATAAAACTCAGCAGACTCTTTTGGAATGGTACACCGTATTTCCTTGAGTCATTATCGATCGGGCACTCGAGCGACTTTTCTCCCCGATAAACCCCATGCAGAAATATACCAAAAAACATTCAGATGTGATTTCAGATGGATTTCTCTCATACCATTGCACATCAGAACTCGTATGTTGTTTTCGTACAGATTCCTTTGTGCGCACAAAAGGAACGCATGAAAGAGCAAGCGCGGAAGGGATTGATGGGGGTAGGGGGGAGCTGTTTCCTTTTGTCACAGTGCCGGAAGTCTGGAAAGTGAGAGGTGGGGCATGGACGAGTGCAGGTTTCTTAAAAAAAAAAAAACATTATCTTTGTAGAGTGTTGTTTATACATTACGCGAAAATTGAACTTTTTTTTTGTTCTTGAGTTTCCAGAATACGGGTCGTTGACTCTGATCTTTATCCGCTGCGGTGAACGTAGCACACTGCGTCGTTCATATGAGGGATTAACAAACGTTCTACTTGCAAGAGTGAAAGGAATAACTCAGGTTTTAGTCTGAAAAGCGCAAAGTGGATGCCCAAACATGAAAGACTCGGTGTAGTGCGTCAAGCTGCGAGCGTAAACACGCTTTTCTTGTCCGTGTCTTAGTGCGCGCTGTTCCGGTGAAAATGATTTACCAACTTGCCCAAGCATCTGTTTTAACGTAAACACGCACTGTACCCGAACACTTTCTCTACGACAGCCGCCGCGGTGGCTCAGTGGTTATGGCACTCGACTGCTGGCCAAAAAGACGCGTGCACTGTGCGATTTCAGTGCACGTTAAAGAACCGTAGCTTGTCGAAATTTCCGCAGCCCTTCACTACGGAGTCTCTCATAGCCTGAGTCGCTTTGGGACGTTAGACCACATAAACCATAAACCATGAACTTTCTACAGCTCCGAACAACAGTGCAAAAAGGAACGCAACAAGAAAAAAAAGCAATTGACATGCATGCAGTGTACCAATGTGCAAGACAAAAAAGAAAGAAGACAGAGCCTATTTATAATTACTTTTTATTCTGTATTTCCCCTTTTTTTTAAAGTACTCTCGATCTTCAGTCACACGATTTTACATTTCTGAAATGCTTTGCTGGATATAAAAGATGTGTGTTGCTGCCGTGATTGCATGTTTTGAAGCTACCTAGCGCATTATTCTATTAATTTATGCCCCGAGCGCAGTCTGCTCCACGGTGTTAGAATAAGCCCAAGGATTACCAAGGAGTACCAAGGATTAGGAGCGCTATGAGAGTAAAAAGTACAGCTGGTGTTCTGAGGCTTGTGATTTCTGTAGAAGTTTAATACGGGCAATGCGCTGCCCGTCAAGTCTAGGAATATGGTGCACGCCAAAAAGGCATGAAAGGACCTTCCACGTTGTTTTTGCGTGCGAGCTTATAGCTGTTATGGCTATATTGCACGCAATGGAATAAACAGGAAATAGATGCAGCCACACAGATCGCGCCAGATAAGGCGACTAGTTAGCGCGTGATGGCAGGTTGCACTTCCTTTTTAATCGTGTTGTAGTGGTTAGCGCACTGAGTTGGGATTTGGAAGTTGGCGGTTCTAATTCTCAAACAACGGGAAAGCTATTTATTTTTCGTTTTTCTTTCTTGTTCTCTTTGGTTTACTTTTTATTATGGCCTTTATTTTGCAGTACTGGCCCCAATATTTGCGTCGGGGTTTGCAACGGCCTCTAAGACGTCCGGATCAAAAACCAATCGCCACAAAAGAGTTCACTAGGAACACACTAGAATAATTTTAGAAATTCATCAGGAATTCATCAGGAAATGACGCCAGAAAGTGACAAGAAAAACATAAGATCCCAATGTCAACAGTCACTAGAGTTTCTAAAAGTAGCCAATAGGCATTTTCTTAAAGGCATCCAGTCTAGCATCCCCACTCCGTACTTCTGCTTTACAGTCTTTATTTATGTTTCTGAGATCATCATACAGTGGTTCGATACTAACGCTGTCGTCCTCGTTCATGTGGCAATATATGCTCTGAAACGATATTTTTACTCCGCTGCTATTCCTCGTTCCGCTAAGTTGTTTATGGGCTTCTTCATCCTTACTAGTCTTATTTTTTCCCAGCTTAAGCGATGACTAATTCTGTACCCCCGCACCCTATGATCACTATTTATCAATCTGCCGAACTCCTCCCTCTTGCCGATACCAGAAAGCGTTAGTGATATGAAGTATATTTCATTTTGAGTCTCATCATACTGTTTCTGCCACGCACAATTCGTGTGTCGTTGGTTGTGGAATAAGTATTCTTGACCTGTAAACTCTTTCGTTCTGCGCAATGTGTCCATAATTTCTCTCCGCTATTTCTATAACCTGTGGCATAGTCACCCAATGTCTGTCTCCTGCCTGTTTCTTGCCTACACTGGCATTGAAATCGCTCATCACTACAGCACATTGCACGTTTGATAAATTCAGTGCTGATTCTTTAGCGAGCCTCTCGACCATTTCGTCAACATGGTTACATTTACGTGCATAGGTCTGTACCTCCTCCAATTTTTGCTTCTTGTGAAGCATAACTACGACGACTGCCAGCCTCTCGATAATGTTTTAGTTTTCCTGTATATGTCGACCTATAGGCTTACTTCTAGGAATCCCACACCTTGCTGTCGACTTTCCGCTAAACCAGTATCAGATTGCGTACCCATCCTTTACCATCGGGTTAGGCTCATCACTTTTAACCTCTGACATACACCATGAAATCGTATTTAAACACGCTAGCTTCTCGAACACCACAGCTTGGCAAACCACACAAGAAAAGGTTCTAGTGAAAAACTTTGCCAGGTTCACTTTGCCAAATCGACCTGACCGGGGCAAGAGATTCTTATCACCCTGGGCTGCGCTGGAGGTCTCACCGCCTCTCTGGCAAAGTGCTTCCAAGCAGCTGATGACTGAAGGTCAGGGGGATAATTCGATGTTTTCACATATTAGATCGTTGACGAATTACATGTGGGTGGCCTAATCCGGTGGTAGTGAGAGTATGCACTCTCAGGTCTGGTCGCCGTGATTAGACCACACCCCAGGCCTGGTTATTCAATTTCACCGGCCCTAAGTTTGATTTTTTTTTAACACCAGTGGAGAATTGTAACAGTCTCTGAACCAACTCGCTGACCTATTGCACACTAGGCGGACGCATCTACGCCATCGCTGCATCCAAGGTAGAATCTGAGTCATCTAATAACTTTCTGGTCATGAAGCTTCTGCGAAACGCTGTGGGAGAATTTTGTGCGCTGCCAGGAGTGGCTGGAGAGGGGCGCTAGCCGTCTCTTGTTAGCCAGCAGAGAAGGCGCACGCCATTGGCAGTGAGGCGAGGCAATGGCATCAACTGGCGCATAAGTTTTCCGGTTCAATGTTTGTAGTGAGTGCAAAACGGTGCGCGGGATCAATACGACCAATGCCGAAGATGTGCTGTGCGCCGCACTGCCGGTTCGGTTGCAACAGAACGCACTAAAATGCGTCGTTGTCTGCCTCCCAATGTAGCTCCGAACAATGGTGAGTGCTTTAATGGGCACCGCCATGACAGCAAACTGTAGATTTTTCTTTCTACTCTCCAAACGCTGGCCTCTATAAAAAATATTTTTACGTGAGTCCAGGCTGCCGTCTGTCGCAGCTCGAGAGCAGGTGAAACTGACTGCTGCCGCTGTGAAAACAGAACCGACGCACGCTGTCCGACTGCTCCACTTAGTAAGAAGGGGCTTCCCGGCGTGCCTCGCGAAGTCGAGACTGATATCTCGACTGTTGCAAGCAGCGCGATGAATGGCGTCTTGACCTGTCACCTCATTAGAACACAGCCGAAAGTGGTTCCCCGTCCTGTGTTCGAACGTCTACAGCGCCGCTAACCTAAAAGATGGCTAGTAAGCAACAATGCTGTAGCAAGTGGGCAATGTGTTTCCTGCTCGATTATTTATTATTAGATTCATGCTTTACGGCGAAATAGTGAAATAGCGACGAGTGTGGAATTTTTTTTTAGAAATTTTGAACGTCTTGTAGCACGCTGGGCGGTGTCAATAAATGAATAACTGGCCTTTGGCACATCGGTGCTTGTTTGTTTTATTATAACTTGCCAGCATATTTTGAACACCTGTGTGCGTTTGGTAATGATCAATCATTTGTTGTTTCTTATACAATCGATTGCCTCATGTCTGCTCTGAACGCTCACCCTTGAACGACCGTGCTATGCTACAGGATTTTGTTCTTGTGATGGAGAACTTCATAGCTATGTGAAAAAATTTCAGATTTCTTGGAGTATTAAGCCAGAATCTGTCCAACTTATCCTTCCTTCGCAACACTGCTTAAAAATGAAAGGAGGGCAAATTAAGTAATGACTGCAGGGCTTCGCAGCAGGACTGAGTTATGAAAGGCTTGTATGCATAGATCAAATGCGCAGCCGTCATCTCTGTTTCTTTTGAGCGCGAAGCACGGCGAAATATATGTTCTGCAGACATGGCTTACGTATAATCATACGGTATAACCCTAAGAACTACTCAAATAAATACAAGCGAATTTTTTATCAATAGCTTGTGCCATAGCCCAGCAGCGCCAGCGCCGCATCTTTGCATCCTGAATTTCCACTGCACAACTAGCTGCAGCTTCTCCCTCTGCATCAAACTACCTCCGAAGCTTCATGACTAGAAAGAAAGATATTGAAGGTGTCTGGAAAATTTTCCACATACTACTTGTATGTCATCATTGCATCCTAGGCAGAATTCTACACATTGTCGAAAAGTCGCGTGGTCATGGCGGTAGAGCACATATGCCACTTACTGCAATAAAGCCAAAAGAATGCAGCTTAGGTAGGCGAAGTAGCAGGGGAAAAAATTGTTAGTGTTGTAAAAATATAACCTCGGTAAATGGACACTTGATGCATGGATACGTATGATGTTTGATAAAAACCACTGCTTTATTTTCCAAGATTTCCTGGAGCATGCGTCCGATCCGCAGATGTTGAACTTCATTTAGCCAATCATGCGACTGTAAGAATGGACGTTTCTCCTAACCTAATTGGTTATAAAAGAGAAATAGGCTAGAATAAACATCATATTGTAAAGAGAGTGCAATGCTGAAAAGACAGGTAAGAGAGCGAAAGAACAAAACACGTACACTAGCAGACGATATTGGAAAAAAACTTGGGGCACGCTTAAGCTTCGCTTTTAAGAGTAGAACGTGATAGAGTTATCAGACCACTGCCGCTAACTGCGTAGAAGGCGGGGGGCTCCGGAGCACCCTTCGGCGTACATCGCGATGGATGCAAACTTTCCTTGAGGCCGCCGAAACCTAATTTCAGAGTAGTATCACGACACAACTTGGCGGCATACTCAGCGGTCCCGCAGATGGTTTATAACTCTTTCTCTTTCCGTGATTACTGATCCCTGGTCACTTTACACATCGATAAATCACACATACACGCACATGAAACCGTTCAAGTACTATCGCGTGTTGCGTAAATCAGAGAAAATCGAAAAAAAATTCTCTCGGCCTAACCGCACCTTTTTGTTCGGGCTCAAATTTCTCACACAGTTTGCATTTGGTGGTCAGTTTTGTTTTATACCACATTTAAGTGGGGTACTTACCTGATTCGGTCAGAATTATTTGGAAATCCCCATCGTCTGCGGCGACGGGGAACCAAAACCGAAAGGCTTCGCAGCAGTGGTACCCGTAGCGCATCTCGTACCTACCGGAGAAACCCACCTGTGCTAAATTGGTGAGCAAATAATCATTGCTTGGTGCTGTCTGCTGCGAAGCAGCGCAAGACATCACCGAAGATGCGGTCGTACAGCAATCAAGAGAAGGCCATGGCCGTGACTTCGCTATGCGAGTCCAAGTCCTCCTACGCCGCCCTCCCTGGTAGAGGGCTCGTTTTTCCGGTGGTTGCGAGATCGCGCTACAGGTACCAGTGCTGCGAAGCCTTTCGGTTTTGGTTTTTCCGTCGCCGCAGGCAATCGGGATTTCCAAATAATTCTGTCCGAATCAGGCAAGTAAGCCACCTAAATGTAGTATAAAACAAAACTGACTACAAAATTGAATTGAATTGAATTGAGTTTATTTCCGTTCGAAACCACGGAGGGGGCTCGAACAAAAAGTGAAGCAAGTCCACTTGATTACGTTCAAGCCCCCTTTACATGGCATTTGGTGAGGACAAAATTCTAGTATAACAACAGATACATTTACAGATTGCAGAATAGAACAAAAAATGTCAGTTATGCACAGAAAATCTTACAAAATAATTTACACAATGCCAATATGTAATTCTAAGTGCAAGGTTCATAGAAATAAGTACGTATAAAAATAATATGGGGGAACAAGGTAAAAGAAGTATTAATTACACAGAACAAGCTCGACAAAACAATTCACACAGTGAAATTATACAATTGCAGATAGAATATGTACAAAGCAAGTTAGGAAATAAAATAACGATGAAAGTATTTATTGCACCGCAGCAAAAGCTTAATACAATAAGGCAATGAGAATGATGACATCAGTTAAAAGTGAACAGTATGGTTTGTGAAGGGGCTAATGCATTCAGTGGCTTGATTATTTTTTTGTAAGGAAAGCCTTTTACCTTGGAAATGTTAGTGCGGTTGAATAACACCATCTGTCGGGCTAGTTGGTTGCGATCCATATGTATCAGCAGCGCGAACACCACACAGGAAGCGCTCTTTACCTTCTTCTCCTTCTTCTTCCTGTGTGGTGTTCGCGCTGCTGATACATATGGATTTTAGTGCGGTTGATGTCAATTTGATTGCAGTGAAGTGTGTTTTGTAAAGTTGGAAGTGAGTGGCGCAACATTTGTTGTCCTAGCTTTGTCCGGGAAAAAGGAATTTCCCAAGGCTGTGAAAATCGCAGGTCGCGGCAACTTGTTGACTTGCTTATTTGTGCTATTGCATTAAATTCTTGCTGGTAAACAATCTATATTTGCCAAACAAGCTCTGTGCGAAATTTGAACCCGAACAAACGCGCGGTTGTGCCGAGATGATTTTTTTTCGATTTTCTTTGATTTACGCAACAGTTGGTATGAACCATACTATTGCCACGTATCATTGTAGCATCCGTTCGTTCGCGCAAGGCCGCACAAAAGGGGTGTTATCATTTTTGTTCGTGACGCGAGAAGCGACCGGGCTAATCTCGATTTGAAACGTAAAAACCGTAGCGCAACGAGACGAGGACACCGAAAGAACGACAACACACGGCGCTAACTTCCGACAATGGTTTATTTCAGAAAGAAAAGTGGTTTTATATCGACATCACGACCAACACGCCATCAAACCATGTGCTAGCAAAGCGTATCAGCCAGATATGCGAGCTCTTTTGCCAGCAATGATACAGAGGGGGTCTCGATTGTTCACAACCATGAACAGCAGCATCTACTTGTTTCTAGAATACTCTAGATGATCTCGACCTGCTTTCTCGAAGTTTCCTTGCCGGCTTTAAATTGAACGATGCCGCGAGCAGCGGGCATTCGTAGTTCGACGATTGACGAGCACGCTTGTTGCTTACGCCGCCACCGAGTGATTCAGTTCTTTTGCGGGCGCAAGTCAGCCCAAACAAAGAGCTTCATCTGCAAGTATTTCTGGTGTCTTCCTGACCGCGGGACTGCCGTCACTACAACGTGACATCTGGTGGAGCTGCTGGGTAGCCTTTCATGTTCCGGACACCCCCTACAAGTCGTGCCGCCAGCCCTCTGAGTCATCTACCACAGGACCTGAGTCCAGTCCACCGTGCAAGCCGACGCCTGCTAGGGGACGCACCTGAGTTCGGGATTCTGCCGGACACTACCCGGAAGCGAAAGCCAGCAGAAGCCAGCAGCAAGCTCTACCATGAGCTTGCCCCAGACGATGACTCCAATCATTCTTCAGCAGCCCCGAGTGCCACCGACCTTCGACGCTTCGCCTGGCGCCGACCCCGAAGAATGGCTGGAACAGTTCGACCGGGTGGCTGTCTTCAACAACTGGGATGATGCTACGAAACTTAGGTACGCCTTCTTCACCTTGGAGGGACCAGCAAGAATCTGGCTTCAGAATGAGGAAGCTAGACTCACGAACTGGGAAACCTTCAAGGGGCAGCTTCTGAAGGTCTTCACGAACGTCGTACGAAAGGAGAGAGCCCAGCAGCTGCTACAGTCTCGCATACAACATCCAAACGAGACCGTTGCAATGTACAATGAGGAGATGAAGTGTCTCTTCCGGCGTGGCGACGCAGACATGAGAGAAGAAGAAAAAGTAAAGCTTCTTATGCGAGGAGTCAAAGAGCAACTCTTTGCCGGCCTCATCCGCAACCCACCGAAAACCGTCGCGGAATTTGTAGAAGAGGCATCCACGATGGAAAAAAACTCTTGATGCCCGAGCCCGCCAATATGACCGCCAGAAGCACGTTTTCTCAGCAAGCTGCCTGGACACCGCTAACAACAATGACTTGCGGGAGGTTATACGCCAAGTTGTGCGTGAAGAGCTCCGACGATTGCTGCCAACGGGAACGGAGCCGCAGCTTACTTCGCTCACTGACGTCATCCGGGGTAAAGTTCAGCAGGCCTTGGGTGTGACGCCATCATCCACACAGCCTCTGCAGCCCCCAGTCATGACTTACGCCGCAGCAGTGCACCGTCCTGCGCCTCGACGACGGGACCCAAGCCCCTATCGCTCACAGCCAGCTGCGTTGGACCGCCGCCCTCTCGCCCCAACCCGCCCGTCCTACGAGCGCCGCACAGAGACGAGGAAATGCGACGAGTGGAGAACTCCCGACCAGCGCCGTCCACTATGCTTCCACTTTGGCGAAGCCGGTCACGTCCTCCGGCACTGCCCATACAGAAGACTGGGCATCCGAGGGTTCTCTTACGACGCTCCACGACCCCGACCCGGCCAGCGACCAGCCGAAATTGAGGAGTTTTTGCGTCGGCAAGGATGCTCATCGGCGATCCGCCTATCACGTTTCCCGTCGTCATCTTCACCGCGCTTTGCATCTCCTAACCGAGGTTACGCGGTACGTGGACGCTCCCCGAGCCCCCGAAGGTTAAACTGAATAAAGCAGCCTCTGGAGGTGAGGTTGCTTCTAAGCGCAAGGACAAAGATCCTCCACCGACGATAACTCCGACGACAACTCCGACGACAACTCCGACGACACCTCCGACGACACCTCCGACGACACCTCCGACGACACCTCCGAAGACACCTACGACGACAACTTCGATGACTACACCGACGACGACGACGACGCGGCCAGATTTGATGCCTTTACCGCTGCCCATAGAAGTAGCGTCGGGGTACGCCCGCCGCAGCCTCACTACCCGACGAAGCCGAGATCGCACACCGAAGACCACGTGTAGCACGAAAACGCGAACAAGTGGCCTTGAAGTTACGGTCGACGGTCACGCGGTTACTGCCTTGGTCGACACGGGAGCTGACTACTCCATAATGAGCGGGCCATTCGGTGTCCGACTCAGGAAAGTGACAAAAACTTGGGATGGTCCGCTGATCCGCACCGCAGATGGTAACCTTATTACGCCGTCAGGACGCTGCACCGCGAGAGTTACAGTAAATGGGCGAACCTATGCTACAACCTTCCTGGTCCTACAGAAATGCTCGCAAGACGTGATTTTGGGAATGGACTTCCTGAATGAACATCGGGCGATCATCGACCTTCGATCCAAGTCGATCAAGCTTTCCACGGACAAAGCCATATCTGCAGCGACGACAGCGACTCATCGCGTTGCCTTAAACGTCCTCGACGAAGCACTGAGCGTGCCGCCCCGATCAAGTGTCGTCGCCTGCATAGGTACAGGAGACATCGAAACTGCCGAAGGCGTCGTCGAGGGGAAGACCATCGAGGACTGGGCGTCGCAAGGGGAGTCGCCCAAATCCGAAATGGCCAAGCCCAGGTGCTGCTAACCAACTTCACCGAAGAATGCCGGCATCTAAACAAAGGTACGATGATCGCTTTCCTCGACGAGCTGGCAGACATCAGAGACATATTTGTTCTACCCGACCAACCCGTAGAACCATCTCACAAAAGACATCGACAAACGTTTGATATCAACCCGGCATTACCACGGAGCAGACAAGACTAAATACGCGGTCTTCTTCAAAAGCACAGCGATTGCTTCTCATCAGCATCGAATGTGCGACGAACCCGGCTTGCAAAGCACAGCATTGTCACAGACGAACACGCCCGACTCTTGCGACAGAGCCCCTACCGCGTATTTCCGCTAGAACGCCAAGCTATTCGCAAGCAAGTTGAGGAAATGCTTCGTGACAACGTCATCCAGGCATCGAGGAGCCCTTGGGCAGCTCCAGTCGTTCTTGTGAAAAAGGAAGACGGGACCCTTCGCTTTTGCGTCCATTACAGCCGTCTGAACAGCATTACGAAGAAGGATGTCTACCCCCTCCCCCGCATCGACGACACATTGGATCGGCTATGCAACGCTAAAGGCGCGTTCACACTAGGCCGACGAGACCCCGATGCCGACGCGACGGCGACGCCGACGATCGGCGGTCGCGTCGGCCAACTTGGTCGTTCCCTGACTAGCCAGTCACACTGCACCGACGACGACGACGACGCCCCCAACGTTCAAGCGTCGTCCTAGTGTGACAACGTCGCCGACCAAAGATGCCAACGAGACCCGTCGGCCGACGTGTCTTCGGCAGATCGGTGGCCGAGCGAAAACATTCGCCGACCAAAAGCGAGTACCGAGCTTACAGCGTGAAGTGCAATCATTATGTAGACAAATAATGCACGCGCAGCAACATTCATCACGCCATATGACTACTTGGCCGACGCGCAGCACCGATCGTCGCTTGCGAACTGCCGCCCCACTGCAAGTAGGGACACACGGAGCGGTGAACATCGCTGCGCCGCTGTACCCAAGCTCCGCCCACAATCGGTGTCGCACTTCGCCGCCGTGCAGCAGTGCCTGTGCGCTGCTTGGGATGGTGTACAAATGTCACAAGACAAGACAAGATCGCCTTGTCGTCAGAAAGACTGCTCGAGCAGCGGTAAAGCATGCCTGCTTATGTTTCGAGCTTTCGGCAACGGCACCGCTCGCGGGCGCTCCGGGCGGCGAGCTCTGCTGCTGCCTGGCTGCCGCATCGTCGCTAGGCCTATAGCCTCTTTCGTATCGGAGTCGCAGCGGCCGGCGCTTCGGAAGTAGCCTGAGCTATAATAAAAAGGCCTACTCTACACATCGCTTTACTGTCAACAGCATCATCTCACAATAAAATAATAGTATGGTAAATTTCCGCGACGTCTTCAGCAACGAAGCGAGCGGGCGCAAGGCGAGCCGGACCCCAACGTCAGGCCAGCGGCAGCTGCGAGGCGGTTGTGGGAAGAAGTTTGCTCGTATCACAGTCGTTACCTTTGCCAACAGCTCAGTATTGGTCAGCAATCCTCAGAAATGAAACATTTTTCCCATTTCTTATCACAGAGTTTAATATTTACATCAAGAACACTCTTCAGCTCGATTTTATGACGCCGGCAGACGGGATCCAGGCTGGCCGGCCGGTCGGCATGCTCGGCGTAAACATGTACTTCACGTTCGCACAAGAAAATACGAAACAGCCATGAACCAGAAAGGATGCTTCCTAGATTAGAGCAACGATAATGTGCCTGTGCAAAAGTGGATCTTTCGGCAACGACACCGCCTGCGGCAACGCCGGGCGACGAACTGTGCGCTGGTCCCAGGCTTCCGTAGTCGTCGCTAGGCCTAGGTGGTTTCGTATATACTCCGCAGCTGACGGCGCTTCGGAAGTCGCCTGTGCTGCAATAAAAGGCCTACTATTCACATCGCTTTACCGCCAGCTCGTCCCATAATAAAAGATAAGTTCGATTTCCACGACGCCTTCAGCAACGGAGCTAGCAGACGGGCCGCGCGCACGAAGCAGCAGCGTCGAGCTGTCGGGATAGGACAACGTCGGCGTGAGGTCGGCGCTGTTGTCGGCAGAGTGTGACACGCGGGTCGGCCGACGGCTGCTATGTCGCCGACGCGACGGAGATGCGCTCGTCGGGCGACGATCGGCGCTCGGTCGGCGTCTGCGCAGTGTGACAGGCGCGCCGACGGCACGAAAATCGCTGCCGCCGACCATCGCCAGACCGAAATCGGCCGATCGTCGGCCTAGTGTGAACGCGCCTTAAGTACTTCTCATCGATGGACCTGAAGAGCGGATACTGGCAAATTAAAGTCGACGAAAGAGATCGCGAGAAGACTGCGTTCATCACGCCAGACGGACTCTTCGAGTTGAAGGTGGTGCCCTTCGGCCCCTGCTCTGCACCAGCGACGTTCCAGCGAGTAATGGATACGGTGCTCGCAGGCTTGAAGTGGCAGATTTGCCTAGTCTACTTAGATGACGTTGTTGTCTTCTCCTCAAGTTTTGAAGACCACCTCTGAAGGCTTCAAATGGTGCTGGAAACGATCAAGTCTTCAGGCCTGACAATGAAACCAGAGAAGTGTCACTTCGCCTGCGAGGAGCTACTGTTCCTTGGTCACGTCGTAAGCAAGGATGGAGTTCGCCCCGACACCCAGAAGACGGCTGCGATCGCAGAGTTTCCACGGCCTAATGACAAGGAAGCTATATGCAGATTCCTTGGATTGTGCGCTTATTACCGGCGATTCGTCAAGAACTTTTCGCGCATTGCTCAAACTTTGACCCAACTTACCAAGGCTGACGTGCCTTTTAAATGGGAAAGGCCGCAAGAGGAAGCTTTCAAAGAGCTGAAGCGCCGCTACCAGTCCCCTCCTGTGCTGAGACACTTTGATGAAAACGCCGAAACCGAAATTCATACAGATACAAGCAGTGTAGGCTTAGGAGCGGTCCTCGTTCAGAAAGATGGTAAACAGGAGAAAGTTACCGCGTACGCAAGTCGTTCACTGTCGAAAGCCGAAGCCAACTATTCGACGACCGAGCAAGAATGTTTCGCCATTATTTGGGCCACGTCCAAATTTCGACCCTACCTGTACGGACGACCATTCAAGGTTGTGAGCGACCACCATGCTCTGTGTTGGCTTGCCAATTTGAAGGATCCCTCTGGCCGCCTTGCTCGTTGCAGCTTGCGTCTTCAAGAATTTGACATAACTGTAGTCTACAAATCTGGCCGCAAGCATTCCGACGCGGACTGCTTGTCCCGAGTCCCTGTCGACGCAGCACCGGAAGAGGAAGACGACGACGCTTTCTTAGGACCGGTAAGCGCGAGCAGTTTCGCGCAGCAGCAGCGCTCGGATCCTGAGTTGCAAAGCCTAGTTGCTTATCTGAAAGGAAAGACTGCATGGCCTCCCCGAGGGTTCAAGCGCCAACTGTCGTTCTTTGTTCACAATAATGTCCTCTTGAAGAAGAACTTCGCGCCCAACAGGACAGTGCATCATCTTGTCGTGCCCAAAAATCTCAGGCAAGAAATTATGCAGGCATGCCATGATGAGCCGACTGCAGGGCATCTCGGTATTGCTCGCACGTTGCACCACATCCGGGAGAAGTACTATTGGCCAAGGTTACCTGCCGATGTTTCCCATTACGTAAAAACGTGCCGTGAGTGTCAGCGACGCAAAACGCCTCCGACTAGACCAGCCGGACTCCTGAACCCCATACCACCTCCAACTAAGCCCTTTCAGCAAATTGGGATGGACCTCCTCGGCCCTTTTCTGACTTCATCATTGGGTAACAAATGGATCATCGTGGCCACCGACTACGTGACCCGATACGCCGAAGCAAAAGTTTTGCCTAATGGTACCGCAACAGAAGTCGCTAAATTTTTCGTCGAACAAATTCTTCTGCAAGGCTGAGATCTGGGCGAGTTGGTATGCATTCATACTGGTGAACAGCGCAAAAAAGGCGGGACAACAACAAGACAAGCGCTTGTTGTTGTCCCGCCTTTTTTGCGCTGTTCACCAGTATAAATTCTTCTGCGACACGGCGCCCCCGAAGTGCTCATCACAGACAGAGGAACGGCGTTTACAGCGGAGCTGACGCAAGCCATTCTCAACTACAGTCAGACAAGCCATCGGAGGACAACTGCCTATCATCCACAAACCAACGGACTCACAGAGCGTCTGAACAAGACTATCGCAGACATGCTCTCCATGGACATCGACGCGGAACACAAGACGTGGGACTCCATTCTGCCCTACGTCATCTTCGCCTATAATACCGCCGTCCAGGAGACAACCAGGTTTACCCCATTCCAGCTGGTATACGGCAGGAAGCCAACGACAACACTCGACGCAATGCTCCCGGACGTTTCCGACGAAGACAACCTCGATGTCGCCGCCTACCTTCATCGCGCCGAGGAAGCCCGAAGACTTGCGCGGCTTCGCATTCAAGACCAGCAGCCCACCGACGCCCGACGCTACAATCTACGCCGACGAGACACACATTACAAGCCAGGTGATCGTGTTTGGATATGGACGCCAGTTCGCAGCCGTGGATTGAGTGAAAAGTTGGTGCGGCGCTACTTTGGCCCGTACAGGGTTCTCCGTCGCATCGGTGACTTCGACTATGAAGTCATCCCCGACGGCACGACAGCATCTCAGCGACGCCGCACACGCCCGGAAGTCGTACATGTCGTACGCCTGAAGCCATATTACGAACGCTAAAGGACTGAAAGTTTGCATTCTCCGTGTTTATTTTCATTTTAAAGCATCAAGACGATGCTCCTTTAGGAGGGGGGTAATGCCACGTATCACTGTAGCATCCGTTCGTTCGCGCAAGGCCGCACAAAACGGGTATTACCATTTTTGTTCCTGACGCGAGAAGCGACCGAACTAATCTCGATTGTTCACAGCCATGAACAGCTGCATCTACTTGTTTCTAGATTACTCTAGATGATCTCGACTTGTTATCTCGAAGTTTCCTTGCCGGCTTTAAATTGAACGATGCCGCGAGCAGCGGGCATTCGTAGTTCGACGATTGACGAGCACGCTTGTTGCTTACGCCGCCACCGAGTGATTCAGTTCTTTTGCTGGCGCAGGTCAGCCCATATAAAGAGCTTCATGTGCAAGTATTTCTGGTGTCTGCTTGACCGCTGGACTGCCGTCACTACAACGTGACACTATAAATCAAATTTATTTTGTTTTGTTAAAGTAGCTAATCAGAAATTACTATTATAATAACTAATTATGCAGCATCAGTGCATGTCAGCACGCAAAGATTACGATGCATTCACCAGGTGCAGCTCTATTACGCTCAAACCGACAAGCATATGTGGACTGAGGTTAGAGTGACAGTTTTGCAATCAGTGTCGTAGGTTCGAATTCCAACTAATTCATCGATTTTACTTAAACCTCAATTACTTTACTCTGGATATTTATACACCCATATAAATCGTGCCGGTTTCGCTTTGTCGGCGTATGTACAGGGTCTGTCACCAAAGGCTTTACACAATTTTTTAAAATATGTTTTTTGAGTCGCTAGCAGGGTTTGGTTAACTAGCAGGCTTAGTTAACCAGCCTGCTAGTTAGCGCGCCTTAGCTGCATTCAGATGTAGTACACCGCTCAAAATGCTGTACCGAAAATGTGGTGTTGTAAATAAAATAGCCTATGTTTATAAGTAATGTAAGATCTTAGATGAAACACCCTCAATATATATCCGAGAATCAAGAGTGCGATGGCACGATGGTGTTTGAGTTACCCCCGCGTGGTGATGTGACTCTGTCGATTGCGCCTTTTTCGGCGACGCCAATGGCAACGCCAACACCAGTTTTTCCGGGAAATTGGGCCGTTAACATTAGCGCGTTAAAACCAATTATCTTGTCGAATGAATATGTTCGCACAAGTCTATTTCCGAGGCGTATTCTTATCCTATGCGTATACTTTTATACGTGTACGTATATAGGAATACATTTTGTGTTCTCTTTTTTAAGGAAAGAAATTTCGCTACGAAACATACAATTTCATGGCTCGGTATTCTTAATAGCGTTCGAAAGCCTACGCTGTCAAAAATTTACTAGAGCCTTAAGGCTTACCCCTGAGGGATATTTTACGACCAAATCAAAAGAACTGAAGTAATTGACTTCATGCGATGCATGCAGCACCTGCTAATCAAGTGCAGGATGTGAGAAAAAGCAGATTTACTTCTAAGCAGTCATGCCTTTTGCAGTTTTAAACAAGCTGAGAACTGAATGACCCGCTGCCATAAAATGCATGTTGTCCCGAGCTGCTACTTGAAAGCACAACAGCAAGTACGTCTTCTTGAGAGGGGAAATTAGGGTTATGAAGTAAGCATAATAATTAGTGTTACCAAGTAAGCATGATGCACAAAATTGATCACCCCAATAGAAAATGGTTGTAAGAGAAATTCATTACCATCATAATCAGCCTAAGTTCATTGTAGGGACAAAGGCCTCTCAGATATTTCTCCATTAGGTAGTCTGCAGTTATGTTATTGGCGCAAAACTTAATCTAAAGCGCCTACCTGAATTGTTAGCCACCCCCTGCAGCGCTTGGCTCCACTTGGAATTTGCTGCGTTGGCCTTAAGAAGCACCCGCTAACTTTCCTTCACCTTTAATTCCCTGCCCATGCTCGTTGCTTCTCGAGTTCGCCTAGTATGTCAATAACTGGCCTATGTGCCCTGATGCCCATTGCTCTATTCCTGCATTTTAACATTAAACCCATAATGTTCCTTTCCACGCCTCAGTACGTTGCCCTCAGATTAAGTGCAGCCCTCTTTGTTAGCCTATACGTTTTCCCTGTAGTCGAGTATGGGTAAGATATAGCGGTTACATAGTATCCTCTTGAATAATATAGGTAAACTGCTATTCATCAACTTAGACTGCCTGCCGATGCACTCCGCCTTATTATTATTCTCCCCCTTAATTCCCAGTCGTCGGTGGGGGTGGGGTAGGGAGAGAACTACTGACCTTTCAGAGCGCAAAAAGTGACGAAAAAAGAAAAGGCGCGAAATCGATTAAATTCAAATTTTGCTACAGATCACTCAGCTTCTAATAAAGTCATTGAACAATTTTTGCTGGAAAATATCGGTGAAGCGGCGTCCTTTAACATCTCATGCATACCGCAACTTTATTCCAAGGACTTTTCAGAACCCCTTCGAACTTTAAGGCAAGGCTGCCACAACCATCACCCAATTAAAACTGGATGCCGATAACACGCTTTGATCCTTTCTTGCCGCTGCGGCGGGGTGTTTCCCTGTCTCTCCGCTCTCTCCTTTCGTGACGCTGAGTGGGTGGTGGCATGACCGCTAGAGATGCTGCGCTCTTGCTTTGACTTGCGCATAGGAAGCTATCAAGAGGTTATTAAAAAAGGTACAGTCGCAAAAGAGGTTACAATAGTGGTAATCATATAGCATTGAAAAATGTCCAAAAAGCGTCATGTGAAAACACCTGGTGCCCACGCTTTAGAAAAGCTTGAGCAACCATGGAGCCCCGTCAGAGCTTACTGTTCTATTTTCTCTGTTGCAGACACTATAAAGAAAAGGTGGATTGGAAAAAAAAACTGACGGCAAGCTGTGAACTTACAAGTGATGTCCGCTACCAAGCCTGATAAAAGACGATCCACAGAGGTCAAGATGTCTATGCCAACATTGACCTTTTCAAACAGCTGAGCAAGGCTGCATATTTGTCCCACGGCGATGGTGACCAGATCTTGCTTCGAAAGTGCAAGCAAGAAACACTGCAAGAGTTGTTCCACGTCAGCATCGTTACTTGAGCGCCTATGTTGCGTTCAAACAGTTTCTAATTTGGACATCACGAATTGGTGCTTGCTTTGCTATTTGGGCAATGCTGATATTGTTCTCGCGATGCGATAGGGTATTATATTTATGATGATATGGGAAGTATCCACACATAAGCTATCACTGATTTGCTCCTTAAGGGTTAGCCGGCGTCAGGAGCCTATTTACTGAACCGTTAAGAGAAATCGGGCATGGGCTTACATCCCTTCTATGCTAAAAAAAACGTTGGTGTTTCTGACAAGCTATCCTGTTTGTATCGTATTCATAAACTGCATTAAATAGTGAGATATATGCTCATATGAAACGCAGTGGATTAAATATTGTTTTCACAGGTCCATTCTAATCGTTGAAAACAATTCTGCCGGTTTGGTGTTATGTGCTGTAGAACATTTAATGTGTAACAAGTTACATTACGTTGCTGGTTTTGAGACCCACCAGCGACTAAGCTGGCCAAATATACATGAACGTACATCATATATCCTCAAACACGTGCAGGGCTGTTTTAAAATGAGGCATAGGTTGCTGCGTCACTCACCTTCAATGTGTCAAACAGTTTCTCGAAAACTGTGTCCTGCAGAGTAAGGGTTATAGATAAAAGGAAAGCATTTATACAGGCAAGAGCTACAACCGCACAAGGAAAGCGAAGAAAAGTAAAGTATATGCTGGATTTTTTTCTTAACTTAAAGCACCGAAAGAACATAATGACAATATTAGAAAGTAGCAATGAAAATTCCACCTGGGCAACGGTACCAGCTAGACAGAGCTCAACCAAGTTGGCGACGCACTGGAAAGAAGAAATGATTACACGAGGTGCATAGCTTCAAAAAGTTATGAGTACGCTAGCTGCGAAAGTGCACGTGGCTTATAGACTTTCGCATTCGTCCAAATGCATTGGCAATTCAATGCCTGAACACCTGGCTACTTGCCGCATTGGAACCGTCTAAATTCTGGCAGTAACAGTATAGTTCGTTTAGAACCAGTCTACAAATATTTAAGTGAGCATATGACGATCCAGTCTTACGAACCTTCAGGCGAGTTCTTGTGGCCGCAGTGGACATTTTTTAACGCGGTTAATCCACAAGAACGCATAAACACGTGCAAATACACAACCGTACCCTTGTCACGCCTGAGTTCTAGTGCAGCATAGTGAAGAAGCAGAAGTCCTCGAGTGGATTGCTCCCAACGCGTATTCACGTTTATTTTGCTGCGCGCTGCGCTGTGCAAAAGCTGTTTACTTATGCATTATGCAGGAGCGAGAATACAGCGCTTAATCTTAATATCTGCTGCCAGATTGCGTCGGCTGCCGGAGAAGTGCATTTCTCTAAAGCATTTAACAGGGCGCTTATGGACGTCGGTAACGGTAAGTTTATTTTGGGCATTTGAAACCATTATAAAATTTCGCACTTGTTTTGTGGCGCAAGCCACAGTAGTGCTCTGATCAGACAGATGCTGACGTCCTGTAAACGATTCAGAGATATCCCCTGAGTAGCTTCGAAGTAATTGAATTTATTGATTTGATACATCGCGACACGGACAGTAGGCGTTGCAAGCATCAGGCAAGACAATTGAATATGGCTTGGATGGGCTTTACTGCAGTTCACGTGCCTTGGCTAAACATGACCAACACCATATGCGCCAGCCTAACTACCTCCAGTGCAGGGCAAAGAACTCTGCCACTGACTTGCAGTTAACCTTGTTCGGCTGCAAACTTCCTAGAGTACCCACCCACCTGCATTCTGGAGCTGCTTGCTACTTTTGCCGTCTCTTTGAATCCGCTTCGTTAGCCTTACAAACAATCGGTTATATTGATTTCGCGTTCCATGTATTGCCAATGATCATTTTCTTCCTCGTTACTTTAGCTAGGATATCATACACTAGCATTTGTTCCCGTACGTGATCTGCTCCCATCCAACCTGAGAGTTAAAATTATTTCTCCCATGTACAAAACATGGTCATAGTAAGTAATTACCATCAGTTTGGTCAGTTTTTCAAAAGTGTTTAGTCCTACCTTGCCAAGCAGTCCAATGTCGGTAGTGGTGATGCGGATGGGATGCTTGCACGTTTGGCTTGTACCAACCCAGTGGCCACTTGTCGGCACATTCGGGACGACGTTGCCTGTATTTAATTAAAGCGCATTAGTTGAGCTATTTGCTGAGACTGCATGAAATCTTAGAAATTGCAAAAAAATGTTTCAAATTCATGTGGGCATTTTTAGAGAGACGCTTTATCTAGTTTGCTGCATTCATTAAACGAAATATGACTGCATATTTTGTTGTCAAGGCAGTTTATGTTGATATAGAAAAGATTTTTAAGTATCTTTTCTTGGCCGACTAAGGACTTAAAATTGCTTCGCAAATAGTACAGTATCTAGTGCGACTGGCAGATACATGTTGACACTGTTTGACAAAACAATATCGCTCATCGACTATGCCTCTCGACTCTGATTTCAGGAACTGAAATGCACTACTATTCATAATAGAGCGCTCGTACTTTCTCTATACTTCCTGGCTTGCTTTGATGACAGACCTCACTAAAGTGTGGCAATTTTCAAGCGTCCCAAAAATAATTGTTGTTTTCAGTTTGTTTGTTGTAATATGGAAATGTTATAAATCTAAATTGGCACATGACAATTGCGCAAAATATCCGTTTCTTAACGTTCCCTTGTTGTACGCTCCCTTTATTTCATTTTTCACGTTATGTTCCATGTGTTTCATGTTTCATGTGTACTTGATGTGTATGAAGTGCATATATCGTCCTGCGTTAAGCTATAAGACAGATTTGCCGTCTCTCAAATGCGTTTTATAGAGGGGCGCCTCCACACTATTGTCGATATCTCAATCTGTTACAGCCTTTTGTTTTTACCAAAAACTATTTCAGTTTGAATAAAGTAGTCTCCCAGAGGTTGCTTGTAGAGCATGTCAAGACCTCGGTAAACGAGGAGTGTAGCGCCATCAAAGGCCGCATTTAGTGTTGCTCGAAACGTTTCCTCTGTATGTTTAAAAACAAGAGCATATTTGCCTCTCTGAAGACACATTACTGCTAGTATTCAGCGTCAGCGCACTACAGGAAGTCGGTTGAGGCTTTTTTTTCTGTTGGCAGGCCCCGATCCTTGGAATAGCTGAAACCGATCTTCAGTATCCATTAGCGTGCAGTCGCACTCACACCAAGTCACTTATTTCCAACTAGTTGGGAACCGGTTCACTTGGAGGGGTGATGTGAACATTATCTGGTGCTGACCGTTCTTACTGCAGCTGCCATATTCCTCTATGCCGCACACTTGTTCTGGAGAGTCGACGCTGCAAAGATGTCCCCTCAGGAGCGAGGCACGCTACTTCTTATGTTCGCATGCATCGGTCAGTTTTGAACATTGTTTTACCATAAAATTACGCTAAACAAGCTCAAGCAATATGAACCGTCTCTTAATTCGGAAGCATGAGGAAGAATAATAAAAACGCCTCATCAAACCACGACATTTACGAACGCTTATTCCTCGATATCACGTAGTATTACAAAAATAAAGCGAGATAAAATGTAAGGAGACTGAAGCGATCCCTCGGTTCAGCTGCACGTAGGTTTGTTAATTCGATGCGCACAATTTTAAATGAGCCCTAAGCGAAACGCAAGTGAGAATTTTACTAAGGTCTATTTATGTGTTTCCGCGTCTATTGCGCCGTGTTTTCTTTTCAGAAACTCAGCTAACAGCGCACACATTTACATACTCTTACATACTCAATAGAGGGAACTCTGCTTCACCATCAGCAGTTTGCAAATCAGAAACAAGACGGCATGACTGACAAAATTTTCGCGTTGCTTGCTTTTATGCAGAGCCCTTCAACCGCCAATCACGTCGAGAACCTTCGAAAAGCACGCTGCAGTATTGACATGACAAGATGAATAGAAATAAATCGACTTCAGAAATCAAAGAAACTAAATGGAAGCGCTTTGATTTAAATCAGTGCACACGTGCCGCGGCGGCGGAGTTCGAGGTTCACATCTTATGACTTCGCCATTTAGCGTCCGCTTTCCGAAACAGAAATTTTCTTGCATTAGATGCAGTGGTAGTACTATCGTTATATAAAATAAGTTAGCGATATATGCTGCCGAGGGCAAAAGTAACTGGCGCCACTTCATGTATCGAACCCTGCCGCAGTGCATGTTGTCGCCACTTGAAGATGCACTGCTGGTGTCGAGAGCGGCGTACGACACCAGAACAAATGCGCTTTTATACGTGCCTTTCATTTACAGGCGCAGTGTAAATGGCAGTTCACGACCAAAAAGGCATTTACATTGTCGGCGCACATGATCTTTAAGTAAAACTTTGCACACGTGCGTTTAATGGGCAGCATGACTAGACAAAGCGAACAAGTCTGTAGTTGCTCCAATAGAACGGCACCATGTTACGTATTTTGTTTAAAATAACAACTTTTTCTCACTTGTTTAATATAACTAAACGAGCAGGCAGAAAAATATACATCCATTGATGCGCTATGAATTCTTGGAACTAAGCCCCAAAACCCAAAACAATTCAGACAGGCAATAAACTCTTAAAAACTTACCGACACCGAGGCTGTTCAGAAGAATTTGGCCCAGTCCTGAGAGTGCCCACAGAATAGGTTTGGTTTGGTTTATGGGGTTTAACGTCCCAAAGGGACTGAGACTATGAGAGACGTCGTAGTGGAGGGCTCCGGAAATTTCGACCACCTGGGGTTCTTTAACGTGCACTGACATCGCACAGTACACGGGCCTCGAATTTCTCCTCCAAAGAAATTCAACCGCCGCGGCCGGGATCGAACCCGCGTCTTTCGGGCCAGCAGCCGAGCACCATAGCCACTGAGCCACCGCGGCGGCAGTGCCCACAGAATACCTTCTGTTGATCCGTACTTTAGTATACCTTGCAATGGGCACTGGGACAAAACAACGCCAATTTAGGATACAAAACAGTTTACTTTCATTCCGCAAATATCTGCTTTCTAATGTATTTTCCATCCGTCATGTACTTTTTCGGCCAACTTAGAAGACTAAGATTAAAACCTTACTAAGCATTAGAGTGTGACAAAACGAATTAAGCCAAGTTGTTGAGTCCTGCAACATTTGAGTCACGAGAAAAACGCACACTCAAATTTCTGCTGGTGTTAACAGAGTAAAAAAAATGCAAAAGTAATAATTTGGCGCTAACATGCAAGCCTCATGAGTTACCAGCCAGGAGATGACAGGTTTGGCCAGACCTCATCTTGAATCGTCACCGACGGCGCTGAATAAGATGATGATGATGAATTCGGGAACATTGTAACATTTATTCTATGTGAAACGTCCAGTGAGTTCTACCAAACAGCCCTGTAAATTGATTAAGCAGAAAAATTCAGCCCACACTTCAAGGGTTCTCTAAATATTGCCACGCGCCTAACGCGCCGCGCGGCCTTCGCGCTGAATCGAAGACGACGACGAAGCGGCGGTGGACTCTCGCGGCGCGCTTGTTCTGTTTTGGTGTCGTGGAAGCTGGCTCTTTAATTAAAAGAAGGCTCCCAGTCTTGGGTTCTTGCCGACGCCTACCTTCGCGGCTCCTCTGGTCGTGACACTGGTGGAGGTGCGGGGTATCGATCCCCGTACCTCTCGCCTCTTGTGACCACCCCCGTCCATCGTGCCAGCCGGAGGATCCGAGGCCTGTCCCCCGAGGCCCTCCCTGTTGTCAGCGCGCCTTCAACTACCATTCCACTCATGGCGACGCCACTGCCCGCCCTGCCTACGACCGTCCCTGCAGCCAGCCCCACCTATCTCACCCTTCAAACTCCACGCAGGCCTAAGCCCTTTCACGGTGACCTGTTTGAAGATGCCGAAGACTGGTTGGCTCACTACGAACGGGTCGCGACCTTTAACTGCTGGGACGACGCTACAAAGCTGCGTAACGTGTACTTCAGCCTTGAAGACTCCGCACGAACGTGGTTCGAAAACCATGAGACTACTTTCTCTACGTGGCCGGACTTTCGACGTCAGCTCCTGAGTACGTACGCCAACAGCGACCGCCAGGAGAGCGCAGAGCGTGCACTGTCCTCTCGAATTCAGCTTCCCAATGAGGGTGTTGCCATGTACGTCGAGGATGTGACGCGTCTTTGCCATCGCGCCGATCCGGCCATGCCTGAAGAAAAAAAGCTGCGGCACCTGATGCGCGGCGTAAAAGAACAGCTCTTTTCCGGCCTCGTGCGGAACCCGCCCAACACCGTCGCGGAGTTTCTGGCCGACGTCGTGCACATGGAGAAATTGCTGCAGCAGAGATCCCATCAGTACGACCGGCAACTGCGTCAAACTCCGACTCTATCAACGTTGGACCGGTTCGACCATGAACCCAGGCCGAATCCGGACTCCCTTCGCGAACTCATCCGTTCCGTGGTCCGCGAGGAGCTGCAGCACCTTCAAGCCACCGTTGCCCCTCGCGTCGATTCCGTCACCAGCGTCATCCGCGAGGAAGTCCGGCAGGCACTCAGGGCACAAGACGCTGCAGCTGTGCCGGCGCCGCAACCGACCCCATACGATCCCGCGCCGTATCCGACTCCTGTCCAGCCAGTCACGTACGCGGACGTCGTGCGCCGCGCGGCCCCATCTCCTGGGCCTTCGCCTTACACCGCACCATTGGTTGCGGTGCACTCTGCCCAGCCGACTCCTTACTGGGCGGATCGGCGCCAGGCACCGCGGAAGACTGACCTCTGGCGGACTCCGGATCAACGCCCGCTCTGTTACCACTGTGGTGAGGCCGGCCATCTCTACCGGCGGTGCCCCTATCGCGAAATGGGACTACGCGGTTTTTCCATCGATAGCCCCCGTCCACGCCCTGGAGAGCGCCCTCAAGACATCGCTGAGTATGTCACCCGCCAGCGTAGTTCACCGTCTCCCCCGCGCCGCGAGTCGCGATCGCCCTCTCCACGCCGGTCTTCACCCTCTGGGTCCCGTTTCGCCCCAGGACAACGTGGTTCCTCGAGCCCTCGTCGGGAAAACTAGCTCCGGCGGCCTTTGGAGGCGAGGCCGCCGAACGCCGTTCCGACGCAAAGCTTCCACCGCCGCAGCAACTGAATCGCCCCGACGTCGCACGCCGCATCGCTGCACAGTTTTCCCCGACGCGCCTTTCGTATCGCCGCGATGCCGCAACCCCGATCGCCGACCCGCTTCCGCCGCCGCAAAGACCCAATCGCCCCGACGCCGAACGCCGCATCGCCGAAGAGTTTCCCCCAACGCACCACTTGAATCGCTCCGACAGCGCAACCCCAGTCGCCGACCAGGTTCCGCCGCCGCACCGACTGAGTCCTCCACAACAGCCATCGACGGGCCGTGCTGAAGGCAGGGTCTCCTTGGATATCCCCGTTCTCGTCGACACAAAGGAGGTCAGTGCGTTGGTCGATACGGGCGCAGATTACTCTATCCTTAGCGGACGGCTTGCGACGGCCCTGAAAAAAGTGACGACACCCTGGGACGGCCCCGACATACGCACGGCAGGCGGACATCTTGTCGCACCACTCGGCATGTGTGCGGCCCGGGTTACGGTTCGAGGCTGCACATTCGTTGCCACTTTTCTCGTTCTTCGCGAATGTTCTCGCGATGTCATCCTTGGCATCGACTTCCTTCGCGAGCACGGTGCTATCATAGACCTGCCGAACCGCTTGGTGACGTTTTCTACCGCAATGGGCACAGAAGAACCTGCGCACCAGGGTTCTCGGTCCGCCCTGCGAGTCGCCGACGATAACGTTACGGTGCCACCACGTGCCAGCATTCTCGCTAGAGTTACCTGCGACGAGCCACATAGGGGACTCCGGGTTGTCGAGCCTAATGTCTCCCTCGTACTCACTAAGGGGGTTGCGGTGGCACGGGGCCTTGGATCCCTTCATGACGGTTGTGCAGAGGTCCTTGTCACCAACTTCTGCAATGAGCACCGACATCTATTCCGTGGCACAGCCATCGCTTACGTCGACCATGTTCAGGAAGTGGCCGAATGCTTTGCTTGTGCGGAGAACACACCTGGAGCTGACCCGAAGCGGTCACCAACGTAGACATAAATCCAGGCCTTCCACCGACGGAAAAGAGGCAACTCCAGGACCTCTTGCGGGAGTTTGGTGCGTGTTTCACGTCGTCGTCTAAAGTGCGCCAAACGTCGATAGTTAAACACCGCATTATCACGCATGAAGGAGCCCGACCCATCCATCAGCAGCCCTATCGTGTGTCCCCTCGTGAGCGAGATGCTATACAAACACAGGTCGAAGAGATGCTCACAGACGGCGTCATCCAACCGTCAAGCAGTCCGTGGTCGTCTCCTGTCGTCCTCGTGAAAAAGAAAGACGGGAGACTACGGTTCTGCGTAGACTACAGGAAGCTGAACAGTGTGACCAAGAAAGATGTGTACCCGCTCCCGCGTATCGACGACTCCCTCGACCGACTTCGTCAAGCCAAGTACTTCTCTTCGGTCGACCTCAGAAGTGGTTATTGGCAGATAGAAGTTGATGAGAGGGACCGCGAGAAAACCGCCTTCATCACACCGGACGGGCTGTATGAATTTCGTGTCCTCCCATTCGGGCTCTGCTGTGCTCCTGCCACGTTGCAAAGAATGATGGACACCGTTCTCACCGGTTTGAAGTGGCAGACCTGTCTTGTTTATCTTGATGATGTCATCATTTTTTCCGCAACGTTCACGGAACATCTGCACCGCCTCAGGACTGTCCTCGAAGCCGTTCGATCCGCCAACCTCTCCCTCAAATCAGAAAAATGCCACTTTGGGTTCACCGAATTGAAGTTCCTCGGGCACGTCATTAGTGCTGACGGAATCCGCGCTGACCCAGAGAAGCTTGCTGCCGTTGCTGCCTTTCCGGTTCCCGCCCACAAAAAAGCAGTCCGACGCTTCCTGGGCCTGTGCTCCTACTATCGCCGCTTCATTAGAAACTTCGCCCAGCTCGCCAGCCCCCTGACACTCCTAACCCGTGATGACACGTCATTTTCCTGGGGCAACGAACAGCAGACTGCCTTCGACGAGTTACGACGCCGACTCCAATCGCCGCCCATCCTGGCACATTTCGACGAAGATGCTGACACGGAGGTGCACACGGATGCGAGCAACGTCGGTCTTGGCGCTGTTCTAGTACAGCGGCAAAATGGCGTCGACAAAGTAATTGCCTACGCCAGCCGCGCACTGTCGCGCGCTGAGTTGAACTACTCTACTACGGAAAAAGAATGTTTGGCGTTAGTCTGGGCCGCCGCTAAGTTCCGCCCATACCTGTATGGTAGACCGTTTCGTATCGTCACCGACCACCACTCGCTGTGCTGGTTGAAAAATTTAAAGGACCCTTGCGGCCGCCTAGCACGTTGGGCATTACGCCTGCAGGAATTCTATTTCACCGTCACCTACAAGTCAGGCAGGAAGCACACCGACGCTGACAGCTTGTCACGCGCTCCCGTCGAACCTCCTCCAGAAGGCACCACCGATGATGATAGCTTTCTTGGAGCGGTCAGCACGTCTGAGCTCGTTTCCAGACAGCGTGCCGACGCCGAGCTGGTTCTGCTCATCGAACATCTCGAAGGCGGGCGCCCCGCAATACCACGATGCCTAGCTCGTGGACTATCATCGTTCTGCCTGCGGAGAGGGGTGCTTTATAAAAAGAACTCTACTTCAAGTCCGACAACTTACCTGCTCGTCATACCGGCCGATCTCCGGGAAGAAGTCCTCCTTGCCTGCCATGATGAACCGACTTCCGGCCACCTTGGAGTTACACGCACCTTATCCCGAATCCGGAAGAAATATTACTGGCCCAACCTAACTTCAAGTGTCAAGCATTATGTCCGGACATGCCGGCAATGCCAGCGGCGGAAAAAACCCGTGCTCAAGCCTCCTGGACTGCTTCAGTGCATCGAGCCACCACAAATACCATTCGACAAAGTCGGCATGGACCTTCTGGGGCCATTTCCTCTCTCGTCGTCCGGCCACAAGTGGATCGTAGTCGCCACAGACTACTTTACCCGCTACGCTGAAACAAATGCCCTTGCTCGAGGTGCTGCCGCCGAAGTTGCCCACTTCTTTATGCACGACATCGTGCTTAGACACGGCGCCCCATCGGCCATCATTACTGACCGAGGCAAGGCGTTTACAGCCCGACTTCTACGAGACGTCTTAACGCTTAGCCATACTGCGCATCGACCAACAACAGCGTATCATCCCCAAACCAATGGTCTAACGGAACGGCTCAACAAAACATTGGCGGACATGATCTCGATGTACGTCGACGTTGAACACAAAACCTGGGATGAGGTCTTGCCGTACGTCACCTTCGCATATAATACCGCGACGCAAGAAACCACCCAGTTCACCCCGTTCCGTCTCGTGTATGGCAGAGAGGTCCGCATGATGCTAGACGCCATGCTGCCGTATGGCGACGCAGAGCTCCCCCCTGAAGCAGGCCACTTCGTGGAACAAGCAGAGCAGGCCCGTCAGTTGGCCCGCTTGCACATCAAGGACCAGCAATCCGCCGATGCCCGACACTATAACCTTTGGCACAGGGACGTGCACTACGAGCCCGGCGACCATGTGTGGGTGTGGACACCCGTGCGCCGCAAGGGATTGTGCGAAAAGTTTATAAATAGGTACTTTGGCCCGTACAGAGTCCTGCGCCGCCTGAACAGCGTCAACTACGAAGTTGTACCCCATGGAACTGTGATCGTCGGCCCTCAGCGTCAACGGCCTGAAATTGTGCATGTAGTGCGCTTAAAGCCGTACTTTTCGCGTGACTGAGCGCTGCGTTCACGCTGTGTTTCTTACCTTTTTCCCCTTACCCCACGTGTGACCTTGACTCTCGCCGCATTTCATTTAGCGCACGTTGTATAGTTCACCTCACCCCTATTCTTGTTTTTGCTCCTCCTCCTCTCACTGTACATACCCCATTCCACATCGAGACGATGTTTTCTTTCGCGGGGGGGAATAATGCCACGCGCCTAACGCGCCGCGCGGCCTTCGCGCTGAATCGAAGACGACGACGAAGCGGCGGTGGACTCTCACGGCGCGCTTGTTCTGTTTTGGTGTCGTGGAAGCTGGCTCTTTAATTAAAAGAAGGCTCCCAGTCTTGGGTTCTTGCCGACGCCTACCTTCGCGGCTCTTCTGGTCGTGACACTATTTTTAGGAATATCGGGAAAAAAACAAGTTTGGATGCCGCTCGGGACGTCTTATGACGGATCGTACATAGCTGATAGTGCTGCTGGGTATCAATGCAATGCAATGTTTGTTTAAAGATAAGCTTGTTAAGAATTTGCACATGTCGCTTCCTAATCATTAGCTTGATTTGATTGATACGAACACAAAACATTGATTCTTGCGGGTGTGTAGTTGGTGAACTCTAAATTTTGCAATCCTAGATAAACCTCTCCATGCCAGAGGTACTGGAATTACAGTCAGCAGCGTATTACTAGGTGGCGACCAGGCTGCAAGAAGTTAACGTTGGTGGCGCTCGGAGAGAAGGATGTTGAAGTTCACCGGCTGCCCGCCTGAAGGGCGTGCTGCTAAGTGGTCGAGTATATTTCTTGTCACCAACACCCTGACAAATCTGGTGGTGGTGGGATCCCGCCTCCCCTACCCCGACTGTCAGCCAAGGCATGTGCTTGGTCCGCAGTCTGATTCATCTTCGAAGTGGCCAGTCGCAGGTACTTGCTACAAATTTTACACACGAGCATCGGCACTTTTTTCGCTGCACTTGCGCAGCATTTGCCCAACGCATCTGCAATGTTTGCGAGTGCTTCTCCTCAGAAACAAAGCAGCTTCCCATGCGCCACGACAGTCTCGATGGCAGCTCTGCGCTGTCAGCCAGCCAACGGGAATAGATGTGTGCACCGCTGCTCGAATTCAGAGAGTGTTTCGCCCCGTCGTCGAAAGTGCGTCAAAATGCCATAACCAAGCACCACAATTTGAGACAGAAATGGTAATAGCGCTGCAATAAGATGTACACAAGAAAGACTTATACAGGACACGCGCTAACTTCATCTGATTTTATTTACTGCAAAGCCAGCAAATATATGGAAAATTCAAGGCATGCGCAAAAAACACCGAAACAACAGGCATCAAAAAAACCGTTCAAGATACGATATCTCAGTCTTGAAAAGGCGAACCGAGGTATGACTCACGCAATCTAACCCCCTCTTCCTAATGTGGTATGCTTCCAAAAGCTCCCGCGCCTTCGTATCTCCACTTCTGCCCAGAATCTTCATCTCCCGAAGCCGTGGCTCACACTTCTTGCATTGCTGGCATCTTTTTTGGCCCGGCCCATGTTCTGCCGCACGATTACACACGAAGCACACAGCGCAGTGCTGCGAAAGATGTGCACCTCCTAGATTTGAAAGCGATCGTGCGTGCTCAGCCGCGCAGTCATTAATGCACCGCCCCGTTTGTCCCACATAGGCTTTTCCGCAGGACAGTGGTATTTCATACACCACACCTGTGTATACACCACACCTGTGCCACGCTTTTTGTTGCAGGAGCTCTTTTTATCGCTCCCAATGCGCGCGCATAGCTGGCCAAGCTTTCGTGGGCCAGAAAACACGACCGGCACGCCATGTCGCTTTGCCACTTTCTTCACATTTTGCGCGTCTGCCCCACAAAAGCTTGGCATTGCCTGCCCCACGAAAGCTTGGCCAGCTATGCGCGCGCATTGGGAGCGATAAAAAGAGCTCCTGCAACAAAAAGCATGGCAAGCAGTACGTGAAGTGCTGCACAGGTGTGATGTATGAAATACCACTGTCCTGCGGAAAAGCCTATGTGGGACAAACGGGGCGGTGCGTTAATGACCGCGCGGCTGAGCACGCACGATCGCTATCAAATATAGGAGGTGCACATCTTTCGCAGCACTGCGCTGAGTGCTTCGTGTGTAATCGTGCGGCAGAACATGGGCCGGGGCAAAAAAGATGCCAGCAATGCAAGAAGTGTGAGCCACGGCTTCGGGAGATAAAGATTCTGGGCAGGTGTGGAGATACGAAGGCGTGGGAGCTTTTGGAAGCATACCACATTAGGAAGAGGGGACTAGATTGCGTGAGTGATACCTCGGTTCGCCTTTTCAAGACTGAGATATCGTGTCTTGAACGGTTATGTTGATGCCTGTTGTTCCGGTGTTTTTTGCGCATGCCTTGAATTTTCCATATATTTGCTGGCTTTGCAGTAAATAAAATCAGATGAAGTTAGCGCGTGTCCTGTGTCAGTCTTTCTTGTGTACGTCTTATTGCAGCGCTATTACCATTTCTGTCTCAAATCATGCACCATCTAGCCCAAATTGACGTTCTTCTAAAGCACCACAACGTGACGTTTAATGACGTACACCCAATCCGTCAATGCCCCTATCGCATTGAAAGAAAAAACTGGTAATGGCGCAAAAAAATCGGACACGGAAGGCACACAAAAGACAGGACTGACACCATGTGTGCCTTCCGGTTGTGCCTTCCGTGTCCTCGTTTCTTGCGCCATTACCAGTTTTTTTCTTTCAACATGAACCAACTCGCCCAAACTAGAGTTTTACTTGACCACTATCGCGTCTCCTCGACAGAGCGCGAAGTCATTAAGTCGCAACTTAAGGAGATGCTCACAGATGACATTATCCAGCCTACCAACAGCCAATGGTCCTCGCTGGTTGTCCTCCTTAAAGAGAAAGACGGCACGCTGCGTTTTTGCTTTGATTAAGGGAAGCTGAACGCAGTTAACAAGAAGGACGTTTACCCAGTGCCACGAATTGACGACTCTCGACCGCTTTCGGCGTGCTCAGTATTTTTCGGCCATCGACCTGAAGAGTACTTGGAAATTGAAGTCGATAAACGGGACAGTGAGAAGACGGCCTTTGTCACTGTCAACGGCATGTAAGAATTTAAAGTTCTACCTCTCGGTCTTTGGTCTGCACCTGCCAAATTTCAGCGGCTTATGGATACGTCACCGCTTTTAAATGGCAGTGTTGCCTATCCTATCTTGGCTACATGGTGGTTTTCGCCGACTCATTTACTCAACATCTTCAAGATCTGTGGACGACCCTCGCAGCGCTTCGTTCAGCTAGCCTGACAAGAAAGCCATAAAAATGCCACTTCGGCAACCATGAGCTCAAATTTTTCGGTCATGTCGCCAGCGCCGCCTGCTTGGAGACTGAAACCGGTAAGCTTGCAGCGGTTGCAGAATACCCATCCCCAGATGAAAAGAAAGCTGATCGCCGCTTTCTCGGGCTCTGTAGCTACCAACGGCGATTCATCGAAAATTTCGGTGATCTTGCTGAACCGCTCAGTCGCCATACTCGCGACGCCACACCTTTTCCTTGAACTCACGAGCAGGACGTGGCTTTCTCCGATCTATGCCTGCGATTTCAAACGCCACTCGTTTTTGCCATTTTGGTGAGCGCGGTGACACTGAAATACCACCGACACTAGCAACATCGGCCACGGCGCGGTTCGCATGGAACGACAAGATTGCGTTGAACGAGTCATCGCTTATGCAAGCCGCACTCTGCCACGAGCCGAGATGAACTGTTCTAGGACGGAAAAAGAATGTCTCGCCGTTATTTGGGTCGCTGCTAAATTTCGCCCTTATCTTTATGGTCCCCCTATCAATGTGGTCACTGACCACCATTCCTTGCGTTGGTTGGCCAACCCGCTCGACGTATCTGGGCGCCTATCTCGATGGAGCTTTCGCATGCAGGAGTTTCACGTCACGGTCGTCTATAAGTCTGGACATAAGCATGAAGACACCGACAGTCTCTCTCGTGCGCGTGTCAAACTCGCAACCCCCGACACGGAGCTATTCATTCTTCGTATTTGTAAACCCAGCAGTGCACCAAACTAGTGTTGCGACCCCTCATCGATTATTTAGAAGGTCAACCAGCCACCATACACAAATGTTTTTTCTCAACACCTGTTGTCGTTTTCCCTGAAACGAGGCGTGATCTATGAACAGAACCTTGATTCCAGTTTGCGAGCTTACCTTCTTGTTGTTCCCACAGCTCTTCGAGAGGGAATCTTTTCTGCGTGCGATGACGAACAAACTTCTGGCCATTTGAAATACTCTCGTACGCTTGCCAGAATACGCCAGCGGTTCTACTGGCCCAAACTTGCCACTGTTGTTAATCGCAATGTCCAGAGCTGTGGACAATGTCAGCGCCGTAGGGCCCCGACCTCCAAGCCTCCGCAATCCTCCAACCTATGCACCACCGCGTTCCCCGTTTGATCAGGTCGGCGAAGAACTTCTGGACCCTTTCCTCTTGTCCTCGGTTGGCAACCAGTGCACCATAATTGGCACTGGCTATCTCACTCGATACGCCGAGGCCAAAGTGTTACCTCGTGGCACAGCGTCCGAGGCTGCTGATTTTTTCATGAAGCAGCTCGATCGTACTTCTGCACGGCGCCCCGACCTACACCATTGCCGACAGAGGGCCGGCCTTTAATTAATGATGGCCGAAATTTTTCAACTCAGCGGTAGGACCCAGCGTAAAACTACTGCTTACCGCCCGCAAGCAAACGGGCTGACAGAGCGGCTTACATGCTGCTTACACGGCGGACATGCTGAAGATCTACGTCGATGTCTTACACATGACTTGAGACATGGTCCCGCCGTACGTGACAAGCGCCTATAATACATTAGTTTAAGCGACGACACGCTTCACACCGTTTCGCCTCCTCTACTGCAGGGAGGTTCAGATGATGCTCGACGCAATACTCCGTTGTGCAGTGAATTACCAACTTTCTGTTGACTCTCAGCAGTTCGCCCAAGAGGCTGAGCAGGCTCGTCGGTTAGCCGAATCCACATGGCACAGCAACAAGACAAAGACTCACGCCGGTGCAAGCTTCGGCACAGGCATGTTTTGTAATATCCCGGCGACTAGGTTTGGGTATATGAACACCTATTCGACGGAGACGCTTGTCTGAAAAACTCATTGGTCGCTATTTCGGTCCTTATAAAGTCTTGTGGCACGTCAGCGAAGTTAACTGCGAGGTGTACCCGGACAGGACACTCCCAGAGCCGAGAGAACGTCGACTACCCCATCCAGAGATTGTCCATATTTTAATCATGAAGCCATATTTTGCGCCCTGTCCCCCGCACTTCTTCGAACTTTTCTTGTGTGCCTAAGCGTGTTTGTGTGTACGCGTGTTTTTTAAGAAGGGAGAAATGGCAGGTGGCGCTCAGGGTGAAAGACGACGCTGGTGGCGCTTGGACGGAAGGACGTTGAAGTTCGCCAGCTACTCTCCTGAAGGACGTGCTGCCAAGCTGTCGGATCTATTTCTTGTCACCAACAGCAAGACAATATTCAAAAAGTAGGCTGATGGCCTATTTCATCAAATATGCTTTTTTAATGAAAACAGAAAGATTCTTTTTATTAGTACACGCAAAACGAAAATTTCAAAAATCGAAGATACCTTGTCTATCTGAAGTCCTCCCCAGGACAGCAGTCTGTGATAATTCAAAAGCAATAAGGATATTCGCTTTCCCACGTGGACATTCTCTATTTATCAAAAAAACAACACACAGTCGACTCTAGCCTCCGATTGTTTCACGGGCAGTAGGCCTAGTAATTATCAGTCGCAGTGTTACCGAATGAATACGAGTTACGAATTTTATGCCAGAGAATAGAGGAAATAAATATAGCGATGCCATTAACAACATAATGTTGAATGCGTTTAATGAACAATACCACAGAAACAAGGCTTTGAACAGAAACTGAAAAATGTGTACACTTACGGTAATTAACTTGGTAAGAAACTTGGTTACTGGAGTCTGCAAAATGGAATAAAATATCATGCGCGTAGTTTATTGATGAGATCCAAAAGACAAATATAGGCTTCCAAGCACGGCGTACACACCGTACACAGATTATAGAACTTACTGTTGGTGCAGTAATCCGTGTTGACGCCCAGACACTGAAAGTTGAACGAAGTGTTGAGCAAAAAGTGAACGAAAGTTTCATTGCACATAAGTGCAACGTAAATCGGAAGGCAAACGTTTCTCTACCTTTGCGTCTTGTATGTTTGCTGAAATTCATTTCACACCGATATGAAGTCCTCTTTTTATATTGATCGAGGTTGTGCAATGTTCTTGCCATTGAGCAGGAAAAAAAGATGGAACGTGTCCTCCTTACTAGGCCCTTGCCTCAGAAGGTGCTTACGGTGCAGCATTTGCGGCGCGTCAGCAGTCGCATTCCGCATTAACAGTTACAGAAGAAGTAGCATTATCCAGAATATTGTACTACAACTAAATAGACTGTCGCAATCAGAATATTGCGGGACGTGGGCAATCTTGACAAAACTGCGTTCTGCGCCACCTAACGGCACACCCTTGCTCTTTTGTGCCTTACAGGCGTCTCCGTACCGCCATTACTACCCTACGCGTGCCGTATGTAGCACAGAACTGGCGCCAGGTGCCGCACTGATATCTGACAAGCGTCTGCCTAAGCCCCTGATGGGTGAAGCAGATCGCGTGTCGCCTATCGCGGCACAGCGACTCTTCGTAAAGGAAAGGGAGCGTGAAAGTATGTTTTCTATTTGTTTTCGGGCTCCTCGCAAGCGTGACCATCAATTTTCAATGCTAAACTCTGAACGAACGCGCCACAAGGCTCCGAATGCCGGAATGACCAACTTCTTACGGTCGCGAAGACCGTTGGTATACCAAACCCTCAGCGCAAAATGCAGTAGCGCGAAACAGAAAAAACAATGTATAGCAATGCCCGGCAACAATTCCTTCAGTTCAGGCGTGTTCCGCGTGTCCAGCACTCTGCGAAGATAATGCCCTGTGAACTTGGCGTCGACGATGCTTACTGGTCGTAGTTGATCTGCAGGGATGATGGAGGCTTCGCGAGCTGTTGCTCTGGGGAAATGCCGTTCATAATACTGGTTCAATAAAACAAACGACACGCCACTGCGGGACCCTTTAGCAAAGTCACTGCTTTGCGAAAGGCGGCAACAATTTCTTTCGCCCTTCTCAGCGGCAGGGGCAGACATAAGCTAGCCGGATGTGGAAGCGGCACCTGGCCCGTTCCGATTTACGTTCGCCGTGCGAAACGTAGGAGTGAGGGTACAGATATGTCTGCGAAGAAAGGACTAGCGGAAGTGCGCCGTTAGATGGCGCAAAACGTAGTTTTGCCACGCTTTCCCACGTCCCGCCATATTGTGATCGCAACAGTACATATGAAAACATATTGAAGCAATGCTGCGCGGAAAGCAAAGGAAAGAGGAAAAAATACTTGGTTAATTAATTTAAAGGCAAGCAGTGAAGAGCCTGCTCTGTTTAAGATGGGAGTAAGAGAAAGCGCTTGGCGAGTCCGTATTGCGGTATGGAGTAACAGTGTACGTTTGGGCCTCTAGTTCTAGGCTTAGTGTCCTTAATAGAATACTGCAAATAATAGCTCGGAACGTGTCGTATGGTATAGTGATCCAAGTATAATTTTAACAGGAATAATGAAAAGATTAGGCACTTTGACTTTATTTGTTTATTGATACTGCAGGCCAATAAACTGGCCCTAGCAGGAGGGGCAATACAGTAAAAAAGTGTCACAATACAAAACAACAATAAACACTAACGAAAAATAATGGTGGATTTAGCAGTGTTACTCAATCAGTACATTCTGGTACCAGCACAATAACTAACAAAAATATGAAGAGCGGCCCATGTGAAATAACAAACAGGCGGGCAATTTTTACTCAAAACAACAGAACTGGTTCTGGAGAAAAAAAAAAAGACATCACAGAGTGAAGAAGTTAGGAAAACATAGCAGACTGCGAACAGTGCTTTTGTTTCAGTTAGTTTATGGAAGAAAATTGTTTTCCCAGCTCTTCTGCAAAGTTTTGTGACTGCAATACCTCCACAGGTATAGAATTCCATTCGTGTATAGTACGCGGAAAGAAACTCTTCATATGGGATTTTGTTTTAGAAAATATAGGCGTAAGTGAAAGGTTATGTCTGTGTCTTGTCTGGCGTGAACTTAGAGGTTTTACGCAATGAGGCCGCTGAAGTGCGCTTTTTCCAATGATACTGTTATGTAAAAATTGGAGACGACTTACCTTACGCCTGTTTTCCAGCGTACTGATTTTTTTGGCAAGCATTATTAAAGACGGGGAATCCTCTCATTTATATTTACTAAAAATGAATCTGATAGCCTTCCTTTGAACACGCTCTAAATTCATTATATTCTATTTACTGTGAGGATCCCATACAACTGCTGCATACTCCAATTTCGAACGGACAAATGTGTTGTATGCTAACATATTGGTATTTACAGGTGCGTTTCTAAGTTTCCTTTCCAAGAACCACAACTTGCGCAACGCTGCTGAACATGTAATGAAAATATGGTTTGACCAAGAGAGTTTAATATTGAATGTGACACCCAAATACTTGTATTTTTCAACCTCAGATATCGTTGTGTTGTTAGGTACGTAAGAAAATACACTAAGTTCTTTTTTCCGTGTGACTCGCAGCAAAACTGATTTCTGTAAGTAATTGCTGTCGTTCCTGGAAACAATTTTTCTAAAAATGACACAGTCATCCGCAAATAAGTTAACATGGACATCATCAGGAATTACGTCGGCTATATCATTAATATAGATCAAAAATAAAAGTGGTCCTAATACGCTGCCGTGCGGTACACCAGAAGTTACCTGACGGATATTGGAAGTACTGTGAGACGGGAGACAGAGCGCAGGATGGAGCGAGCTTTAATGGCACCCGCAAGTATGGCGACCAACCCTTCGAAGAAGAAGATGATCGATGATGATGGATATGTACAGATGAAGACGAAGATCGCATGTTGTGCTTTGAGCGATGATGATGGATATGTACAGATGAAGACGAAGGTCGCATGTTGTGCTTTGAGCGATGATGATGGATATGTACAGATGAAGACGAAGGTCGCATGTTGTGCTTTGAGCGATGATGATGGATATGTACAGATGAAGACGAAGATCGCATGTTGTGCTTTGAGCGATGATGATGGATATGTACAGATGAAGACGAAGGTCGCATGTTGTGCTTACACTTTCTCCCCTCGCGTACGAAAGCGACCGGCCCGGGCGCAGATTAGAGCACAGTAGGGCGACGGTCGAAGGGTTTGAGGCGGGAAACGAACAATATCAGCACCTCGGCAACGACAATCATTAACAGGATGAACAGGGGCAACGCGATAGTTCACCGGGGACATTTGTTCGAGTACAGTATACGGGCCAATATAACGGCTCAAAAATTTTTCACACAATCCCGGGGTACGCACTGGAGTCCACAGCAGTACCTCATCACCAGGGAGAAAAAATATGGAACGGTGGGAGAGATCATAGGTGCTTTTCCGGGAGGCTTGGGAGGCGTCGGTATTCAGGCGGGCAATGGCACGGCAGTAGGTAAGACGAGAAGTAAACTGTTCGTGAGAGAGTCTGGAAGAGGTTGAGGGGGGCGGAGAAGAAAGACGCTTCGAGGGTGAAGGTAGGTTGACGTCCATACACAAGGAATAATGGGAAGAAGTTGGTGGTTCTTTGCACGGCACTATTGCATGCAAAGGTAACGAAGGGAAGCATGGTGTCCCAGTTGGTGTTGTCGGGCTGGATGTACGTGGATAGCATATCGGACAGCGTGCGATGAAAGCGCTCTGTGAGCCCATTGGTCTGAGGGTGATAAGCTGAAGAGGTTTTGTGCACGGTTCTGGAGGCAAACGCCGGACGGTAAGCAGGTGACGAGTACGTAGCTCCGTTGCGAAAGTCTGGGAACCACTCGCGCTCGTCGCGCTGACGCCGACGGCACACACGGGCAACATGCCCGCGAATTCCGCAGTAGTGACACACCGGCCGACGTGCAGGCGGACTCCAAACAGGACACATAGCGGGGCTCGGGGACACAGAGACCGTAGAAGAACTGCAGATTGGGCTAGTTGGTGTAGATTCATAGTGATGGTTCAACAGCGCAAACACACACAGACCAAGAAGGAGACAAGACACACACAGCGCTGCACTTAAAACTGATTTTTTATTAGGAAGAAGCATGTCATAATATACACACACGAAAACAACACACATGAAAAAACAGCGCACATGCGCAATGTCAACAATCTCATAGTACTAAAAAGGTAAAAACCGCTTTACAAGCACGTGTGTATCCACAGATCCACTATCCACTGTGTAGCATTTTCATTTCCCTTACAGATAATGTTACAGATGGCGCACTCACGCACCCTTTATCTTTCCTGTTAATGTGAAAGGCTTCAGCAATTTCTCTAGTGCGCTGGTCAGAATGACGAAACAACACATCAGTATCACCAAAAAACGGCGTGCATTTGCATGCGAAACAATACTTTGCTAAGTGTGTTTCCTTGTTTTTTAAAGAATTAGCGTGCTCCATGAGCCGCACGTTAATACAGCGGCCAGTCTGGCCGATGTAGGTTAAGCCGCAGGACAAGGGGATCTGATAAACTATGCCAGTCTTACAGGGAACATATCTTGTCACATGATTGATGTTGCAAGCATCTCTTCTGCGTCCCTCATGCCTTCTTTGAACCGCCGCTCCCACTCTTTCTAGCTTGTTAGGAGCAGAAAACAGAACTTCTACCCCATGCTTGCTCCCCACTTTCTTAATCCGGTGCGACAGCGCGTGGACATACGGCATAACCACTACCTTTCTTCTTCCTTCTTCCGATCCCTTCTGCTGCCCAGACGTGTTTGCAGGCGATTTCAGTGCACGGAGGACTTTGCCTGCACTCGAGACGAGCACTGAATCCGGGAAACCAGCTTCCCTACATCTGTTTGCCTGGGCTAAAAGACTAGACATCATTTTATGACCACAAGATTTCTTCACTGCCATGCCTAAGCATCCCGTAACAATACCACTTTTTACGATATTAGAATGAAAGGACTTGTAATTTAAAAGGGGCTTTTCACTCCTAGGCGAATACTGCCAACAGACATGATTGGGTTCGAAAGACAACTTTAAATCAAGGAATTGCAAGTCTGTTTCTAGAGGGACTTCATGTGTGAACGTCAGTCCCGACCCATTACGTGCAAAAACGTCAAGGACATTTGACACAAATTGCGGATTCACGGACCTAGCTAGCACTAAGAAATCGTCCACGTAACGGAAAATGCGTATGCAGCATCCGGCTAAATCACTCTCAATTTTCATATCAACCCGGCTTAGATAAATGTTGCTTAGAACGGGTGCTACCTTGGCACCTATGCACACACCTGATTTTTGCATATAAAGTTGACCATCCCACTCAACAAACGTGTTACTCAAGTAGTAAGATAACAGTTCTAAAAAGGATCCCGTTGTAATTCCACACTCATTTTGGAACACGCATTCATCGTTGTCCTCCGTAATACATTGCTGAACATACTGGATAAGTTGAAAGTGCGGAAGAGAATAAAACAAATGAACCACATCCACGCTAAAACCAGCGCATTGTGCCGGGCTCTCATTTCGGAGGAATTCAGCAACTGCCTCAGAATTGGGTACGAGAAATGGATCCTTCACGCGAAGTGACGACAAGTGACGACACAGATAAGTAGACACAGCCAACTGCCATGAGTTGCGCTCCGAGATGATTGCCCGGAAAGGAACGTTAGGTTTGTGCGTCTTAGCACTAAAGAAAATTTCTAGCACGGAGCGTTCACTTTCCCTCACTTTCTTAGCTATACCTTCTAACTTTAACGTCTTAAGTAAAGTCAACGCCTTCTGCTTGCACTGGGCAGGATTCCTAGCAACACTTTTGAAGTTCTTCATAACCGCTTCACGGGCCTTCTCAGAAAACTGGTCCTCTGACATTAGTACGAAAAAGCCTTCTTTATCCGACTGGACAGTGCGCAAGCGATTATCGCAGAGATAGTTGACTAATGAGCGAAACTGCTTAAACTTCCCTTTCGAGCTAGCGCATCTAGAAACGGCATCAATGCACTCAGACTCACACTTAGATCTGTCTTCAGCTGGGCCTTTGGAAGACACATCTCGTGCAAGCGCCAACCTTTCAATTGTTCTCATGCCAGATTCTAGGCAAAACTTGGAAACTTGGAAGGAAAGTGAACGCTCCGTGCTAGAAATTTTCTTTAGTGCTAAGACGCACAAACCTAACGTTCCTTTCCGGGCAATCATCTCGGAGCGCAACTCATGGCAGTTGGCTGTGTCTACTTATCTGTGTCGTCACTTGTCGTCACTTCGCGTGAAGGATCCATTTCTCGTACCCAATTCTGAGGCAGTTGCTGAATTCCTCCGAAATGAGAGCCCGGCACAATGCGCTGGTTTTAGCGTGGATGTGGTTGATTTGTTTTATTCTCTTCCGCACTTTCAACTTATCCAGTATGTTCAGCAATGTATTACGGAGGACAACGATGAATGCGTGTTCCAAAATGAGTGTGGAATTACAACGGGATCCTTTTTAGAACTGTTATATTACTACTTGAGTAACACGTTTGTTGAGTGGGATGGTCAACTTTATATGCAAAAATCAGGTGTGTGCATAGGTGCCAAGGTAGCACCCGTTGTAAGCAACATTTATCTAAGCCGGGTTGATATGAAAATTGAGAGTGATTTAGCCGGATGCTGCATACGCATTTTCCGTTACGTGGACGACTTCTTAGTGCTAGCTATGTCCGTGAATCCGCAATTTGTGTCAAATGTCCTTGACGTTTTTGCACGTAATGGGTCGGGACTGACGTTCACACATGAAGTCCCTCTAGAAACAGACTTGCAATTCCTTGATTTAAAGTTGTCTTTCGAACCCAATCATGTCTGTTGGCAGTATTCGCCTAGGAGTGAAAAGCCCCTTTTAAATTACAAGTCCTTTCATTCTAATATCGTAAAAAGTGGTATTGTTACGGGATGCTTAGGCATGGCAGTGAAGAAATCTTGTGGTCATAAAATGATGTCTAGTCTTTTAGCCCAGGCAAACAGATGTAGGGAAGCTGGTTTCCCGGATTCAGTGCTCGTCTCGAGTGCAGGCAAAGTCCTCCGTGCACTGAAATCGCCTGCAAACACGTCTGGGCAGCAGAAGGGATCGGAAGAAGGAAGAAGAAAGGTAGTGGTTATGCCGTATGTCCACGCGCTGTCGCACCGGATTAAGAAAGTGGGGAGCAAGCATGGGGTAGAAGTTCTGTTTTCTGCTCCTAACAAGCTAGAAAGAGTGGGAGCGGCGGTTCAAAGAAGGCATGAGGGACGCAGAAGAGCTGCTTGCAACATCAATCATGTGACAAGATATGTTCCCTGTAAGACTGGCATAGTTTATCAGATCCCCTTGTCCTGCGGCTTAACCTACATCGGCCAGACTGGCCGCTGTATTAACGTGCGGCTCATGGAGCACGCTAATTCTTTAAAAAACAAGGAAACTAACTTAGCAAAGCATTGTTTCGCATGCAAATGCACGCCGTTTTTTGGTGATACTGATGTGTTGTTTCGCCATTCTGACCAGCGCACTAGAGAAATTGCTGAAGCCTTTCACATTAACAGGAAAGATAAAGGGTGCGTGAGTGCGCCATCTGTAACATTATCTGTAAGGGAAATGAAAATGCTACACAGTGGATAGTGGATCTGTGGATACACACGTGCTTGTAAAGCGGTTTTTACCTTTTTAGTACTATGAGATTGTTGACATTGCGCATGTGCGCTGTGTTTTCATGTGTGTTGTTTTCGTGTGTGTATATTATGACATGCTTCTTCCTAATAAAAAATCAGTTGTAAGTTCAGCGCTGTGTGTGTCTTGTCTCCTTCTTGGTCTGTGTGTGTTTGCGCTGTTGAACCATAACTATGACACAGAGACCGGAGTTTGCTGGACGGGCTGTGGATGCGACGGGTAAACAGCAGCAGGAGGCGTCGCAGCAACCTGGGCATAGGTAGGCACAAAACGCGGTACAGGTGGTTCCGAGGCCAAGGGACGAGTGACCGAAGCGAGCTCGTCTTTGATGAGATCACGCAAAGGCGAGGACGACGGGGCTGGGTGCGTGTGGGAATCGACTGGCGGTAAGGTGGAGCCGTGCAGTTCCTCCCGGATAATGGAGCGAATGAGGGAGCGTAAGTCCACGTCGGGTGAAAGTGGGGTGTCCCAGGTGTCTTTTAATCGAAGTGACTGAAGGTCGTCAAGACGATGGCAAGTTGTTCGGATGTCTTGGACTGACGTTGGATTCTGAGCAGCAAGCGTGTTGAAGGCAAATGACCCAAGCCCTTTCAGAAGATGACGTACCCGATCGTTCTCTGACATAGCGCTGTTGACACGTCGACACAGGGCAAGCACGTCTTCAATGTAGGATGTGTAGGACTCACCGGGTAGCTGAACGCGCGTATCTAGCTTTTTTTTGTAGACAGCGGGGCTTGCACCAGATGTGCCAAAGATTTGTCGTATCTGTGCCGAGAAGTGAGCCCAGTCCGGGATGGCATCTTTGTGGTTGACGAACCAAGTCTTGGCCACGGCAGTAAGGTAGAACGACACGTTGACAAGTTTCATCGCTGAGTCCCAACGATTATAGGCTCTGACCTGGTTATATTGGTCGGGCCAGTCCTCGACATCGTCCCCACGAAGAGCAGCAAAAATGGGAGGCTCGCGCTGGAGTGTGGTGATGGTCCAAGTGGGGTGTCCAGAAGATTGGGAAGGACCGGGTTGGCTCATCATTGCTGGCTCCAGACGGCTCGAACCGAGAGGAAGAACTACGGGGGGCCCATCGGGAGTACGAGTGGTGTTGTCGCTGACGGTATCCATCGGTGCGGACGGTACGAGCAGGTGGCGACCGGAACGTAGCTGCAGTCTGGCGGCGGAGATGATGCAGGGATCGAGAGCACACTCCACCACTTGTGAGACGGGAGACAGAGCGCAGGATGGAGCGAGCTTTAATGGAACCCGCAAGTATGGCGACCAACCCTTCGAAGAAGAACATGAGCGATGATGATGGATAAGTACAGATGAAGACGAAGGTCGCATGTTGTGCTTACAGTACATTTGTTTATTTCAACGAATTGCTGTCTGTGACGGAGAGAGGCCTGGATCCATGTTATAATATTTGTAGGAAGACCAATGCGCTCCAGTTTGTGAAGTAATTTTCCATGGGGAACCTTATCGAATGCTTTACTAAAATCAAAAAGGAGCATATCGACTTGCCCGGACGCGTCAAGCACCTGAGAGATTTTATGAACAACTGACACAAGTTGAGTTGTTGTCGACAGCCCCTTTCGAAACCTATGTTGTAATGGAGAGAGGACAGTATGGTCTGTCAAAAACTGACGAATAAAGCCTGCGACAATGTGCTCTAATAATTTCCTGCAAGTGATCGTTATAGAAATGGGACGATAAGTGGATACTGTAAGATGGTCACCCTTTTTATGAATTAGAACAACTCTTGCGGTACGCCAGTCAGATGGTATTTCTTCTAATTGTAATGATAATTTGAAAAAGTCAGTTAAAAAACGCAAATCTGTTCCGCATACCTACGTAAGAAAGCATTTGGTATATTATCCGGCCCTGCAGATTTCCTGGCATCAATTTTTAAGAGCATATCCAAAACACCTTGCCTGGAAATCGCAATGTCGTGTACAAAATACCTATCATTGTTAAAATGTTCAAATTCATTCAGGTCAGAAAACACACTCCAAAAATAATCATTGAAGTGTTCGGCAATACTGGAAGCGTCTTCAATAATTTCATCATTGACCTTAACTTTATGAATTGCCTGTTTAGATTGACCTAAAAACGCCAAAACTTCTGTGGAGCATGTGAAATAAAATCAGCAAGGCCATGACTGAAGAACTTATCTCGGGCTGTTTTCACTTTTGTTAGTAATTGAGTTTTCAATTTTTTGAAAGACGAACTCTGCCTGCCATGTTTCTTCTTCATTCGCTCTAGCTTTCGCTTAGTTTGGATAATATCTCTGTTTATCCACGGGTTTGATGGAGGTTTCTTGACACTTCTCAGTGGAATGAATCTATTAATGCAATAAGAGGCTATGTCCGTGAACATTTGCCATGAAAGCTCGACATCATCATGGATAATATTTAGGTATAGGTCTAAGTAATCGATAATTGATGTATCATCAGCTTTAGCATAGTCACTAACCTTAATTCGTTCTCGTTGTTTTCTTCTATTGACATTGATTGTTGATGAAAAAGAAATTAATTTGTGGTCTGAAATGCCTACATCAATTTCAGCGGTTCCTTCATGGAAAATTTCACTGAGGAATAAGAGGTCTAGAATATTGTCTCCTCTGGTAGATACAGTAATAACCTGTTCAAGACTAAAAGTTAGCATCATATCAATGAGTCTATCACAGGAAGGACTGTGCCCATAGCTCCAGTTATTCCATTTTATTTGAGGAAGATTGAAATCGCCAGTAATTATTAAGTTTTTTCCTCTGGATTTCAAAAGGTGATCGTATAATTTCTGCATAAAGTGATCATCAGCATTTGGTGCGCTGTACACAGAACACAGTACGAATGAAAAACCCCAGACAGAGACATTCAAAAACAAGCTTTCGTGGTTATCAATCTGACCTAGTTCTCTTATGTCAACACTTTTTTGCTATGACTGCGACGCCACCACCTCGGGAGAATCTATCTCTTCTAAACAGTTGGTAGCCTGGAGAAATTATTTCGTCATCTTGAAAAATTTAGCGCGACACACAAGGACAGAAAGAAGTAGACGACACGAGCGCTGACTAACAACTGGAAGTTTATTCGAAAACACGTAGAATTATAAAGGAAGAAAGTGCGATAAAATCGTTGGTCAAAAAACCAAAAGAAGAAAACTAAACACAACAGTCACCGCCATGTCCATGTCCGGTATGACCATGTCCGGTATGACCACAGCCCTGAGGCAGTCGTGTCCCCACCGAATTGAGGAAGGTTTTTTGAGGCAAGTGGCCAGACTACAAGAAGCTGGTTACCCTCAAAAGCATCTTGCCCGGCTTACGGAGCGACTATTGCTAAAACTGAAGCGCGAGGCTTTCCCCTCGGTTCAGGAACCAGCGGACCGGCCACGCCAGAAGGTTGCATGTATGCCATACATACACGGGCTGTCTCATCGACTACGGAAGATCGCAGCTAAGCATGATGTGCAGCTGGTCTTTTCAGCTGATAATAAGGTCGGGAGAGTGTGCGCGGCAGTTCGGAACAGGCTAGACAAGACACTGCCTCGAAAATACCCGCGGGAGTGTACTGCCAGTCATGCCAGCGATTTCACCGCCTGCGAAAAGGGGGTTGTGTACAAGGTGCCATTGGCCTGCGGGAAGGTGTATTACGGCCAAACGGGCAGGTGCATCAATGTGCGGCGCAGGAGCACAAGAATTCACTGGACTGCCGGAAACCGGTGTCTTCGAACCTTGTTTTGCACTGCCGTGAGTGCAAGGATCTCGGGACCAGCAAATGCTCGCCGAACCTTGACAACACTACGATTGTGTACAAGAATGACAACGTGTTGTGTAGGGAAATTTACGAGGCATATAGTATCGCCAAGGCTCATAACACGTGCGTGGCCAAACCGTCCGTTACTATACGGGAAAAAGAGGTAGCTTATCTGGACAAGGGCTTTGCGTCTTGATAGCAGGAGCTGGCGGTGACTGTTGTGTTTAGTTTTCTTCTTTTGGTTTTTTGACCAACGATTTTATCGCACTTTCTTCCTTTATAATTCTACGTGTTTTCGAATAAACTTCCAGTTGTTAGTCAGCGCTCGTGTCGTCTACTTCTTTCTGTCCTTGTGTGTCGCGCTAAATTTTTCAAGATGTATGTTAACCAACTCGCCCAATCTGCAGTATTGTTAAATTATATTTCGTCATCCTGCACCCCATCATGCAACCAGGTTTCAGAAACAACGCATATGTGAGGATCATATACTAATAAAAGATCTTGCAGTCTGTCTATTTTGTTGGCAATGCTTTGGGCATTTAGTAAAAGCAGCCGAAACTGGAAAGACCGTGATTGCTATTCTGTCTGCTCTAATCTCATTTCTTGCATTGCATTGCAGTTGCATTACATATGTTTCTTGTGTCGATTGTTTAAAATAAAAACTTCTCTAATTGTTATCTGAATTAAACACGTTAATCAAAGCGATTTACGCATAGTGGAAAGATTTGTTTTACCAAGAGTGTCCTCATACTACGGGGAAATGACCTGAGCATATTACATTTCATTCCATTTGAATCAATTACCTGTTGAAGTTGCACCACTGTCACTATGTAAGGCAAGGAGTCTAGTTCAGCAATGGGTTCACAGCATATTAATTCAAATCTGTGTGCGTGTTTTCACTGCACGCTTTGTTCTTAGTCGCTTTGTTCTTTGTTTTTAATCGTACACTTTGTTCTTTGGTTGTCTGTTTGTTTCTTTCAGGAACTGTCTGATGTGCTGCGGGAATATAGTTACGCGCTCATTTGAAATGTATAGTATATCTGCTCTTGCCACTCTGCCGTGCTACCCTGTTCAGCAAAAAAAGCATCAATGCTTGTGCGGACAGGTTTTTGCTATGTAACTAACTTTTGGCGAATAAGCATCAAACATAAAAAAGAAGATCGAAACACCACTGGTTACAAAATGAGGCAGACAGAGAGTAAAAATTTCATCTTTCATGCTCAAATTTGCCAGCCGTTTTACTTTTATTTGCATCTTTGCAATATGACAATTTAGAATGAGAATTGAAGATGAGCAAGATTTAATGCTCCACAGATTAATGTTTCACATAATAGGTATGAGGACGCTCTACTATAACTGAGGTTTGCCGCAAAGAGTAATCCGTATCTTTGCGAATGTATTGATTATAGAAGCTATTGCAGTTCTCTGCTACTTTTGTGTATACAAAAAGGGCTAACCTTGTGCTGCAGAAACTTGTAACAAGCGGTACAGCAAGTTTCTTCATTACTTCGCATGCGCTGATGTAGCTTCTGGAGGGCATCAATAATCGAACCGCTTTACGTTGGAGTGCTAACAATTTATCTATATCATTTCTATCACAGGTGCCCCAAACTAATAAACACTAATTGAAATAAGAATGAACAAGTGAAAGACACATTTTTTTATTTAACCAGGTTGGTGGGAGATAGCGAAGTCTATATCACGCCTATACACTATGCTGCTTCCGCACAAGATTGTTCATGTGAACAGAACAGCTAAAATCTCCATGAAAAGCCACAACAAGGAATCAATGGCTGTCCACTTCTGCTAGTTTAGTCGAAGCATAACACAAATTGATATCATAGACCGCTTGTTTTTGGCATAGAATAGAATTTTGTTTTATTTTTATTTATCGCAAGTTTATTAAATACAACGAGGTATTTAGTTCTTGTGGCTAAGCGTTTCACTTCTGTACGTAAAGGTTAGCGCCAGAAAAAAAGAAATATTAGTGTCGTCGGCATTTAACACATTCTGCTGAGTCAACAGATTGTGTTTCATCTGTGTACATTACAAACAACAAGGGACCAACTATTGATCCTTGTGGTACGCCAAATTTAATAATGTGCATGTCAGATTGAGAACCATATAATACACAAAGCTGAAATCTTGAGCTGAGCTAATTAGGAATAAGGTCTGGGGCTACTCCCCTAATGCCGTATTCATCAAGCTTCTTAATCAACATATGACGGTGGCTAGAGTCAAACGCGAAGTCTAGGAAAATCCCAACTGCATAAAGTTTGTCTCGGAAATTTAGGATAGATAAATCTGGTTTTGCTTGTTTTGTGTTTTCTGAAAACCGTGCTGCTGCTCTGAAATGACATGATTCAAGAGAAGAAAGTCATTTAAACGCTTTTATATGATTCGCTCCGCTACTGTATAGAAAAGTGGCTCGACCGAAATTAACCATAGTTGGTTAGGTCATTATGTATACGTCCTTTATGTATTAGAACAACGCGGGCTGTTTTTATCTTGCCAGGAAAGATACCGGAATCAAGCATGCAGTTACAGATATATGTCAAAGGCAGAGGTAAGATAAGCGAAGCTGCCTTTATTGGCGCCGCTTTTATCCCATCATTGCCAACTGCTGATCTATTGTCGAGTAAGCATAGTATACCATTTACTTCTTCGGGAGAGGTAGGGGCAAGAAAACGAATCAGAAATATACGCGGTTCTATGCTCTTATAAATTATTACCGAGGCAAGAAGAAGGTGCAGAGTTTACTGCACCTGCTTCCACAAGATGAGCGTTGAATATATCTGATATTAGTTTACCGTAATAGCATGTGCTTCTATTTTTAACTCAGCTGGCATAGCTATAGCGTTATTTCCTGTCAGCTCACGAACGTTTGCCAAGCTCCCTGAGTGTTACACAAATAGTTTTCAAATCTGCGTTGAAGATATACAGATTTCGCTTTTGTTAGGTTCTTACTCAATATATTTCGAAGTTTCTTGAATTCTTGTAATATCTGATTGTGCCTTGTTCGTACTAACTCGATAAAGAAACAATCCTTGCGTTTTATGCGCTTTTAGAGCTGAGTTGCAACTCACGGTTTCCTCGCCTTTTTATGCTTAGTGATGGGATCTGTGGAACCACGGCGTTACAATTTGCCTGTACTTTGACAATAAGTGCATCATAAGCACAACAAGGATTTAGCTCTGCATAAACATCGCTCCAATACATATTTTCAAGTAATGAAAAAAAAAACCTATGCCCTTGTTCTTATGCGTTTTTTGGTACAGGCTGGCGTTTCACCATGTTTGTGCGTTGGAAATACAGCAAGTATTGGCAAGTGATCACTAACATCAAAAGCGAGGACTCAAGAGCAAGTATTATACTTTGGAAAGTTTGTAAAGTAAGGGTCAATCATTGATTTTCAGTTTAAAGATTTTCTTGTAGGCTCCTCAATATGATTTTAGCAGCCATATGAAAGAATGCCTTCCAATATTTGAACGCTTGCATTTTTACTGGACAGACAATCGATGTTAAAGTCCCGTAAAGTTACTATATGCTTTCTGTGCATATTTAAAAAGTGTAGGACGTAATAAATTTAATTAAAAAAGCTTGTAAGGATGCCCTTGGGTGGTCGGTATACAGCAACAATTACAATCTTCTTATGCATGAGTGCTACAGGCTCAAAATCATCAAACATGTATGCAATATCGGTTTTACATTCAAAGGAGGAACCATCCTGAATGTATGTAACTACGCCTCCACTAAGCTTGTGTGCGCGATAGACAGATAATAACAGTGAACATCTTCACCGCTTGTGAACCAGTGTTCCGCTTTATTATAAAAGAGATTTATCACAGCACAGTAGATATCAAGGTTGTTTGTGGTTCGATCGGCTGTAAACACAGAAGCATTTGTAGTGGTATATACAATACCAATTGGTCGCCTAGACAGCGCCACTAATGAAAGTATGCTGATCTCTGTTCACAATTTTGTCCTAGTAGCACAATCAAAATTTTGTGCAGATATACGTGCTTTTTGATACAGCCTTCGATGCACTAAGTGAGAGAGCAACAGAAGAGGCTTTAGGTTTCGATGATCTTGAAAGCGCAAAATTTCGAAAACATGCAGGTAAAGCCTATTAAATAGTTTTGCTTTAGCATTTTAAATAATGGCGTAATCGCCGAATAATGCGGCGTCGGCGTTCAGACTTCTGCGTAGTGCAGAGCGACGAGCAGAGGCCCCGATAATGATGTCGCGTCCGAACGGCACTACGTTTTCAGCGAATAAGAGTTTGTTTCATGGCAAAAAAAAAAAAAAAACAAATGCCGTGTTTCACGCCGTGAGGCCACACAGAGCAGCATGCAGGCGAGGTCAGCGGACATCTGAAATTTTGGTAACAATGACGTTACCCGGAGTTTTCGCGCATTCTTCAACGCAATGAGGAGAAGCCTGAACATTATTTCTGTTTTAATCGACGATTACCTGACGTTTTTAAAGGTTAGCGCAAAGATGCTTCGCATGCTTTAAAATCTTCAAAGAATCCAATCCGTGAATAACCTCCAATTCGTAAAAAACCAGTTCAGATTTCCTTTAATGAACATCAACTTCGCATTCGGTAGGTGCTGGATTCGACCTTACCTCTAAAGGGTACCCACACGTTGCCTAATTCGTACAAGATTTCCCACGGCCTGGTGGTCAACTTTTTTGCTTGGGAAAAGGGTCTGGGACCAGACCGTTGTGTTGACGGGCAGTGATTCGTTTTCAAACAGCTTAAATCCGCCTGGTGTGAAAAAGTCCATTAATGGCCCTTTTTTATAGTTTTAGGTAAGGTATGGTCAAAGACCCATTTCTCGAGAATTTCATCCAGATAAACCGAGCACCAGGCCGAGGTAAATATTCCCCCCATTGGTATCTGATATAGCGTGATTGATATCCCTTCATACCCCTGTGCCCAAAATATTTTGTCGTCTTTATGAAAAATATAAAAAACAATGTTGTACTTACATCTCCTATGTCAAGTACGTTGTTCAAGGTTATGTTGATACAGTTGGCTGGAAAACAAAATTTAGATTAGCACTCCTTTCTTTGATTTCAAACATTGTTACGCGGCGGCCAGCTGAAGAATGAGACGTGGTGAACCATGGCTATGAGATGATTTAATGGCCGCTGGCCTAGCGCGGGCGCTTCGTCCCGCGCCACTACCAGCTTCGTCTTCGTCACACTACCCGGGGCCTCCGAGCGATCGTCCCGATCGGTGACGAACAGACGGCGAAATGGCGATGGTCTTGAGTGAAGGATCGAACAATGTGTAGAAGATGGTGCAGTGCTGGCCGCCACGATGAGAAAGATGAGAGAATGAGTCCTGGTCCACGAAGCATCCGGTCCGTAGGGTGCCAGGAGCTGACGGCCGAGGTCTCTGGACGCACCGAACGGCAGAGGCAGGGGGACGGTGTCTTCACGTTTGGGTCAGTGGGGTCTTGGGTCGGTGGGGTCTTGGGTCCGTCGGGTCTTGGGTCCGTCGGGTCTTGGGTCGTCGTGTAGTGTGGTCCGGGCGGGGGACGGGGCTGGGGTGAACGTCGAGGTCGGTTCAGGTCGGGCGGGCTGGGGCACGGCCGTGCGGCGCTGACCAGGTACTCACGGCCGACGTCCACGGCAGGCCCAGGACGCCGAAGCTCCGTGACCAGGATGGCGATGAAGGAACCCCAGCACCTCACACCAAATGTTACGTGGCGGCCAGCCGAAGAATGAGACGTGGTGAACCATGGCTATGGGATGATTTAATGGCCGCTGGCCTAGCACGGGCGCTTCGTCCCGCGCCACTGCCAGCTTCGTCTTCGTCACAATATTAAATAGTGTTTAGCTATGGGCAATCAGAGATAAAACTAATGTGTGACATAACTTCCTAATACATGCCTAGCCAACAGCGAGATTATTTTTTACGCAGACCTGAGTATTGACAGAGGTTTCTCATTCGGCACTCGAATTCGCTTGTTTATGTGGAAAATTAGCGTCCTGCATCAATGACGAGCTGTTCCTTCCTTGTCTCCATTTCTGTCCCCCACTATGCCTCTTGTAGTTCTTGTTGTGTACCCGTGGCGGCTGGCAATTAGAACAGCGTCTGTAAGAAAATTTATCGATTGCTATTTATTTGCGTTTTTTCTTAGTCCTTGCAATCGTGGAAACATTAATGACGTGTGTGATTTTTTCTGCTTTAGTGCCGGAGTTGAGCGAGGTTGGTCCACGGTCACCGCACTAATACTTTGCAGATTGAGCTGGCGCAGTACACCTCACTATTTCAGATGCCCCGATATCAACACAGAGAGTAAGCACACATATACACTCGCGCAGTGCTGCTATTGTTTCAAGAAATGCTTAATGTTGGCTGAGTTTCCAGGTAGCTAATGACAGTGGGCCAGTATTCAAAATCCACTCGCATAGCGTGGGCAACAGTAGGCCCACGCTATGCGAGCAAATAACTAGAAGAATAAGAATGGCGTGGAGCGCATATGGCAGGTTCGCTCAGATCATGAATGCCAGTTTACCAATATCCCTCAAGAGAAAAGCATACAACAGCTGTATCTTACCGGTATTCACCTAAGGGGCAGAAACGTGGAGGCTAACAAATAGGTTTCAGCTTAAGTTAAGGGCAACGTAGCGAGCTATGGAAAGAAGAATGATAGGTGTAACGTTAAGAAATTGGAAGCGGGCGGAGTGGGTGAGAGAACAGACAACGGTTAATGACATCCTAGTTCAAATCAAGAGGAAGAAGTGGGCTTGGGCAAGGCATGCAATGCGAAAGGATGATAACCGCTAGTCCTTAAGGGGATCGGAGTGGATTCCAAGAGAAGGCAAGCGTAGCAGGCGGCGGCAGAAAGTCAAGTGGGCGGAGGAGATTCAGAAATTTGCGGGAATACGGTGGCCGCAACCGGCGAAGGACAGGATTAATTGGAGAGGCATGGGAGAGGCTTTTGCCCTGCAGTGGGCGTAGTCAGGCTGATGATACTGATGATTATGACTCATTAAAACATGCAATGATAACCCACATTGTCTGTCGCTTTCACATCATTGATTGTGTCGCCATAAAATGCTGGCGATCGTGGCCCAGGTTGGCTAGAATTCTCTCACTCTTTGCCATTGCTGGCTGTGTCATTTTCATCATGGCTACCACGGGCCATGTTAGCCAGAGTTTCCCCATTGTCTGCCAGAACTTTCAATGCCACTGTGGAACGCTGTTGATATTGGCCTAGGTTTGCAATTACTCATCCAGTGTTTAAAGTATACTGGCAAGCGCTGGTGAAAATTGTGCCATATGCTGAAGTGTTATGTCAAGTTCAACATTGCTGCAACAGAGAGAGAATTTTGTTTTTGCAACGAGCCTTATTTAGACATTTTATTATTTTTGAACTCGTAAAAACTGACTTGAGCTCTTTATAAGAGGTGTGAGATAGGCCTGTATCAGCCGGTCTTCTCAGGGTTGAACTGTAATTAGCATGTACACGTTGTCAAAGTATGTGTTTTTTGTTGATCTGTGAAATCAAAACAAATGTTCCAGGAGCGAGTTATAGCATACGCATTATAGCATAGCATATGGCGCATTATAGCAAGTGCCTTGCGGTTCAAACGGTTTTCAGAACTTGTAAAGGCGTTAGGACCCTACGCAGTTCTGCGGTGCTTCACAAAGTTTTCCAAACGCATTCGGAAGCATTCCAAGCGCGATCGCTCGCAGTATAGTAATGGCGCTGCTGTCATCGAGTTTAGTTTGTGTCCGTTCGCTTACTTTGAGTAGTAAAACATCGTGGCGACGACTTCGGTGTTCAGTGGACTGTCGGCATACTACGTCGCAGAGGAGCAGGTCTGTCGCATCAGACCGAAGCCGACACCATCCAGACCAATGACCAGAGATGTGTCGAACTCTACGCTAATGCTAGCAAACAGAAGGGGCTGCAACAAACCACTAAACTTTCTTTTAAAAGGTCTCGTAAATTTAGGAATTAATAAATGCACGCTGAAGCGACCCACTGGTAATGATTCATGCAATTATACATGGCTTAGCCAAGGCGGTAATAAACAAAATATATTATTCGTTTGAGAAGTGCACAGACAGAGCTAGCACTTGCCTTCGTCCGATTTCCTGGAATAATTACCAGGCATTTAGTCACGGAACATTATTAATTACAAATAGTTTTTGCAGGCTCTGCTCGCGCGAGTTTGTGGAAACCAACCCAAAGGCGCTTACTTTTTAAAAAAAGGAAATTAACTTCGTTTCATTGAATTTTTTAAAAGCAGTTTTTGCTTCACTCTAGAGAATTCACTGCCACACTACACAGCGGTCGTGTAGTAGAGATCCTGAATCAAGCGGTTCAGCTTAGTGCAAATGTATTCGATGAACTGCCTTTGTGCGCAGTTTCAGCAAGATCCAGGAACGAAGCAGTGCCTCGAAATTCAGAATTATACGTTGGGCATGTGTGAGATATTAGGCCGGCTTCATAAACGCACGGTGTGATGCGCTAAGAGATTCCTACGCTTCCCTACGTCGTGCCCTGTGATCAGCCATTTTCCCATGTTTACCGATTTCCTACTTCCTTCCTTTTCTTCCCTTCGTAAAGTTACAAATTCTTGCTTTTGTGCATTTTAATGACAATCACCATCGTCAGTGTGACTACGCCCAGTGTATGGCAAAGACCTCACACATCTCTCAGGTCTTTCCAATTAATTGTGTCCTTTGCCAGCTGCGGCCACCGTCTCCCAGCAACACAATTAAGTACGCCCCCCCCCAAAGAAAAAAAAACTGCTCTGTTTTGAGAAACGCAGATAACAAAGTAAGAAAATAATGTGGAAACTGCAGAGTTTGCAATCTTAGCACTAATATATTGTGTTCCACACTGTTACAGGCTTTCTAAACATCTAATGTCACGAAAGCAGAATGCATTTTTTGATGCCACGCAAGGAGAATTCGAATCTCGAGGTCGCCGAGTGCAATCCATATGTAATATTTTCGACGGAAACCATTTTGACGGTTCCTGAGGATATTTTGGCAGTCCAAAACTCCGAAACACCTAGAAGTATGGCCCTTTCAATTAATTTAACCACGTTGGATATCAATAAAAAAAGGTCTAACATTTTCCACAGAATAGCCACAGGCATAATTTTGAGGTAAAGGGATCGCTTCGGCGAGTTTTCATTGCGGATGAATCCAACCGCATGTCCGTTGGAATGATTTACTAGCTGCATTAAATAGTTAGGTGACTCCTCAAAGAGGATCTTTATCATTGTTGATGTTACCTTATCAGGGCCCGGAAGAGCAGGTGGTAACCCCATCACTATCGGGGAGAGTACTGAAAAGGTAATCTGAGGGTCATGGTTAATCTGATCCACTAATACTACAAACACGGAGCGGAAAGGAATTCACCAAGGAGAAACGCTGCTCTAATCCTTTGGCAAGTGGTTCAATTGTTTTGACCGCTTCTTGCGGGGTCAAATGCACGAGGGTAAATTTTCTGAAGGCGGCATCTTTTTTTCGCGATCTCAAAAATTCAAGAACTGAGCGCGGGATCCTTGATTTTGTTAGGAAATCAGATTGCTCAGATTCGTAATCGTCTTTCGCTCGTGAGACTGTGCGTTTAAAAGAAGCTGCAATAAACTTATAATCAGGCCAATGCCGGGCAATCATTGTGGAGGACCTTCTTCCATGCATCCTTCCTGCGTTTGTAGTCCCGCTAACAATCTGCATTGCACCATCGAATTGAATTCCTCCCTTTTGGTGTCCGCAATAGAATTTATGACTGCGTACGGCATTCCTCAACTGCGAAGCATATGTCTTTTGAATTATATTCTTGAGCAGAATTAACCGCTGACGCGAGAGTAGAGCGCAAAGTAAACTGAAAGTGGTTATAATGCACATAGGACCCCAACTGTGAAGACGTCTGAGTTAAGTGGCAATTAACCTCAGAAATGGTAGGTATGTGATCACTAGATGTACCAAAATCAACTATCGACCAATTCAGTACAGGAAAACAAGGGCTGGTGAAAGTTTAATTTAACGCAGATAGGGCTTGAGCTCGCATAAATGTGGCCGAACCTGCACTCATGCGCGAAAGTCTGCAACCCAATACCATAGTACTTTGCCGGAGAGATCTTTCGTATAGCCCCACGACACATGATGAGAAATAAAGTCGCCGGCCAAGAGAACGGTCTTCTGACAATTAACTAGTATGATATGTACCGGACTGTTATCCTGCACACCCCAAAGAAAATAAACATTCACTATTGAAAAGAGTTGGCACCCTGGAATTTCAAAGTCTAAGGCCGATACCTCACTCTTTTTAGAAGGGGACTGAAAAGCAATCTTAGCCGTGTGACACAATTTTCAAGAAACTAGTTTGAGCAACCCTCCTCCTCTTGAGTGTCGATCTTGCCGAGATGAAGAATAATTTTGTAAATGCAAATGTTTCTCATCTGTAAGCGAAGTTTCTTGCAAAAGAATTTTGTCTGGATAATTCTGGGATGAAAGATAAAGTAAATCTGTTTAAGGCGAAAGAACTGACCGACAGTTGCACTGGAGAACTCTACATACCCTTACGGTTGTTTAATCCTGTAAACCAGGCAGCAGCAAGAGCCTACCACAAAATTTTTTAATTTTGCTAAGAGCCAGGCTGTTGCGTCTCTGATTTCGGCTGAGGATGAGCAGAAGACGCGTTCGACATGGGGGATCCACTGCGTGTGAGGATTCGCGTATCTGAATTCACCATCCCTGCATCATGAGTGATTTGAACATCATCTGAATTGCCGGACCTATGAATAGTAGATGCAGCACAAGATTGTTCCTGAGGCTCAGACAGTAGAGACAAGGAACGTTAGGTCATTAAGGGAGGCATGGCTTTCATGGGAGTGGTCGTTGCAATTTGCATGGCGTGCGTAATCTTAATTGCGAGATCGTCAGATATGTACACTCTCAAAATGGATACAATACTGTCAAGCATTTTAGTCATGAAGGCTTCCACAGCAGTTAGTATAGCCTGAGATATACATGAATCTAGTGACACTCCGGAACAGGCTCAGACACTTGCATAGCCATGTGCTCTCTGTTTGATTTCTGTTATTGCTTCACGCCGCGAACGGCGCTTGTGGTCGATTATTTAAAGAATTCCGAATTCATGAGCCTGAGAAGGATATTCCGGAGAATTTGTTTCATGAGCACCACCACAAAGGCAGCACTTGTCGTTTTGTTCTTAGCACGAATTCAATAGATGGTCATTGCCGCATTTGCAACACCGCAAGGTGGACTTGCAACCACCGGTACTATGGCCATAGCGCCAGCAATTGTTGCACTGCAATGGCTTAGACGGAAGATTAGACGGTATCCACACGGAAGATTAAAGGCGATGCTTTTATTTCTGAGGGGCAGGCAGTACCCGCAAAAGTGGTAACAACCGATTCTGTTGCCACCCGCACATTGTTCAGTTCCCTGCTAGAGCGATGTACAGCAACAATACTGGCCGCGGAGAGAAGGTCGAGAGTCTGAACTAGACACATGACCATGCAAAAGTCCTTGTATGTAGGCCAGATGAGAAGAAATGAAGCTGCTTACCGGAAGAAACACAAAATAAGAGCAGTTTAGGGGATTCTTTACGCAGGAGATGTCTGGAGAACGGCCCAGAATCCCGCCGCGTCCAAACTGCCTTATCTGAGTAATTGCCTCACATAGGGACGTGCCTGCCTGGAAAGGAGCTCGAACAGTACCTGGGTTGTTCATTTTGATCGCCCCACCATTCTTTGGCACCAGTGTCACAGGAATGCAACGGACGCCTGAACGTTGAAAAACTTCCAGAGGCATGTCATGAGGCGATAGGGAAGCCGACCAGGGGGAGCTCCCCTGGCTGGGAGACTGCGTACACATTACCTCGGGTTTACAAACCCACCGCGTGCATTATCCCCACAAAAACGCAGGGGGAAAAGAAAAACAGGACCAGCCACCCAATACTTTGCCGATCCTCGTGAACGCTGCGGGCCTTTTTGTCCTTCAAGCTTGCTGAAGAAACGGGTGGCTCGTCGCTTGGCATGCTTCAGGCGAGAAGACTTAGCTCGACCGAGGATTAAACTGTGTGTTGTGTGTTCCCTTTCTTTTGCTGTCCTCTTTTCTTCGCTCTTTTTGCAACATTCATGAATCTATTAAATCTGGCACACTGATTCTAATAGAACTGAAATACCCCGAGTTATTCGGATTTTTTAAAGGGAAATTTTCGTAGTTAACTTACAATCAAAAGAATAAAATAGTGCTTATGTGCGACTGCAAGAAGTGTCAGAGCTTCTGAGCAGGCAAACGAGTGGAATAAATTCCTTGTTATCTTATTTGACATTGAGGAGACGATCGGAGCAAATGACAGGCAGAGTATAGTGGCGGCGGCGGTCACAAGAAGCCCCATTGCCGATATTAGGGCACGTATGATGTTTTCAGCTCCTGAAACACTGAATGTATAATGGCTGGGCTCAATGGTGCGGTACACGCTTTGGGAAAACACCGTTTTCGTTCCTGTATATATCTGTTTTGATTCTCGTTTTTTCTGTGCTGAGCGAGTTGACAAAGCGAATTGCAGCTGGCGACGCGAGCAGCACGTGCCAAGGTTTCCTGGGTTGTTGAGCCAACGCAGCCGCTTCTGTATGCAGAGGAGCCTGGATTAAACTTACATCTTTTTTATCCCCTTTGTTTTTAATCCGACTTCCAAAATAGGTAGCACAGAATCACGAGCTTTGCTTCCCTTCGACAATAACATGTTTTTGTACCTTTTCACACGAAAAACACTTTTGGTTCCGTAACGAAGCTCCGTTGGGCCTGTGCTTAGTCATGACAAAACGCTGTTTCCTTTTTCGCAGACAACCTGGCCACCTTAATTGTGGAGCACCTAATTGCGGCATACCTTCTGGCACGTGTCAGGCGAAATTGTGTCCGCAACGCTGACTGCTGACTGCACTGACGCCAGAGGATATGCGAAATGTTTCGTCAGCTTCAGCGGCAAACTCAGACTAGAAGCTATGCACAAGTTCAGCACCTTTAATCGACGCTGCTCTTCGGCACTCGTTCCAGGCTTGATAGGCGTCACCGCCGGCGTTGTTGTAACCGATTGAGCGAACAAGCGCAACGGGAGATGAAGACAGCGAACCAGAAGCATGACGGAGGATGAAAGTTGAGAGATCGTGAAGAGCACGCGAGGAGGAAAACGAAGGAGCAGTGCACAGGCGGCCGCATCAGGTGTCAAACGGCGGAGGAGGGTGCGGCAAGGCCGGCGAGAGTAGAGTCACTGGAACGGCGGGAGAAGTGCCGCGCGCCGCCTGAGGCAGCTGCTGCGAAACGCTCGGCCGAAACGAGCCGGGCCGCAAGAGCCGAGGAAAAGCGCCGCCGCATTTCTTCGATGCGTGTTTCGTTAGTGATAGCCTATGGTACCTCAATCATCGTCAGCGCCTGCAGTCATCATCAACTGACAGTCATCAGTCTCCCTATTAATCTCGAGTTGATGAACTTTACATATTAAACAAATCGCCTATGCAATTTCGTTTCGATGATTGTTGGCTTCCGTCATTTAGAACAAAACAGTGAATAAGGCAGCTCGTATTAGCTGGAAAAAGTCATGGGTTGGAACACATCTCTTCCTCGGTATCTCAAGGGGCTCAAGTTCATAGTTTTCGAGCACAGCGGCATACGGCCCAGAAAGAGGAAAATCATGATTAGAGCCCTCGCTGACAACTTCTAGCTGAGCTACGAACTGAAATCCACAATATCAACTACGCCGAAGTACTCTAAGGGAGCCAACTCTATCCAGCCAAGTCCTGCACTTTTTAGCGCAGTAAAATTCTAGAAAACAGTTTCTCGCCGCCGTGATGCGCAAGTGCGTTCCTCGTGCTGAGCAATATTTGAAAGTGCGGCTTTCGACCTTCAACTTCGCGCACATTGCGCAGCGCTTACGAAAGCCAGATTGACTATGCAGATAGGGCACCAGGGCTGGCAGGGAGAACAGGAAGTAGAAGCTTGGCAGATGTAGGAGAAGAGCTGAAGTAGAGGACAACAACCATATTTGCGGTGTGCTTTAAGTTCATTGTTCTATTCCTGGATTTTGTCGTAACTACAGTCACGAATGCATATTCTTTATCAAGAGTACATGATACGCGTTCGCTAGATTCTTTACTCACTGTCAGCAGATCGCTTGTGTTGTTGTTCGGGGACTTCAGTTCACGCCACTCGACTTGAGGATTTCGAACGGAACTGTGCGGCTCTCGTTTATGCGATTGGGCCTGTATAAACAACCTAAAGTATAGGACCATCACCTGCCGGGCTAGTTTGTTGCGTTCCATATGAATCAGAAGCGCGAACACAAAACAGGAAGGATAACAAGATAGTGCAAACCGCTGAACAAGAAATGCACTTGAATAACACCATCTGCCGGGCTAGCTGACTGCGATCCATATGAATCAGCAGCGCGAACACAAAACAGGAAGGAGGCGAAGATAGTACAGAGCGCTGAACAAGAAATTTACTTCAATAACACCATCTGCCGTTCTAGTTGGTTGCGATCCATATAAATCAGCAGCGCGAACACAAAACAAGAGGGAGGAAAAGATAGTACAGAGCGCTGAAAGAGAAACGAACTTGAATAACACCATTTGCCGGGCTACTTGGTTGCGATCCATATGAATCAGCAGTGCGAACAGAAAACAGGAAGGAGGAGAAGATAGCACAGAGCGCTGAACATGAACAAGAAATTTACTTGAATAACAACATCTGCCGTTCTAGTTGGCTGCGGTCCATATGAATCAGCAGTGCGAACCCAAACCAAGAAGGAGGAAAAGATAGTACAGAGCGCTGAAAAAGAAATGAACTTGAATAACACCATCTGCCGCACTAGTTGGTTGCCATCCATATGAATCCGCAGTGCGAACACAAACCAAGAAGAAGGAAAAGATAGTAGAGAGCGCTGAAAGAGAAATGAACTTGAATAACACCATCTGCCGGGCTAGTTGGTTGCGATCCATATGAATCAGCAGTGCGAACAGAAAACAGGAAGGAGGAGAAGATAGCACAGAGCGCTGAACATGAACAAGAAATTTACTTGAATAACAACATCTGCCGTTCTAGTTGGTTGCGGTCCATATGAATCAGCAGTGCGAACACAAACCAAGAAGGAGGAAAAGATAGTACAGAGCGCTGAAAAAGAAATGAACTTGAATAACACCATCTGCCGCGCTAGTTGGTTGCCATCCATATGAATCCGCAGTGCGAACACAAACCAAAAAGGAGGAAAAGATAGTAGAGAGCGCTGAAAGAGAAATGAACTTGAATAACACCATCTGCCGGGCTAGTTGGTTGCGATCCATATGAATCAGCAGTGCGAACAGAAAACCGGAAGGAGGAGAAGATAGCACAGAGCGCTGAACATGAACAAGAAATTTACTTGAATAACAACAACTGCCGTTCTAGTTGGTTGCGGTCTATATGAATCAGCAGTACGAACACAAAGCAAGAAGGAGGAAAAGATAGTACAGAGCGCTGAAAGAGAAATGAACTTGAATAACACCATCTGCCGGGCTAGTTGTTTGCCATCTATATGAATCAGCAGTGCGAACAAAAAACAGGAAGGAGGAGAAGATAGTACAGAGCGCTGAGCATGAACCAGAAATTTACTTGAATAACACCATCCGCCGTTCTAGTTGGTTGCGGTCTATATGAATCAGCAGTACGAACACAAAGCAAGAAGGAGGAAAGATAGTACAGAGCGCTGAAAGAGAAATGAACTTGAATAACACCATCTGCCGCGCTAGTTGGTTTCCATCCATAAGAATCAGCAGTGCGAACAGAAAACAGGAAGGAGGAGACGATAGTACAGAGCGCTGAACATGAACAAGAAATTTACTTGAATAACACCATCAGCCGTTCTAGTTGGTTGCCGTCCATATGAATCAGCAGTGCGAACACAAAGCAAGAAGGAGGAAAAGATAGTACAGAGCGCTGAAAGAGAAATGAACTTGATTAACACAATCTGCCGTTCTAGTTGGTTGCGATCGATATGAATCAGCAGCGCGAACAGAAACCAGGAAGGAGGAGAAGATAGCACAGAGCGCTGAACATGAAGAAGAAATTTACTCGAATAACAACATCTGCCGTTCTAGTTGGTTGCGATCCATATGAATCAGCAGCGCGAACAGAAAACAGGAAGGAGGAGAAGATAGCACAGAGCGCTGAACATGAAGAAGAAATTTACTTGAATAACAACATCTGCCGTTCTAGTTGGTTGCGGTCCATATGAATCAGCAGTGCGAACACAAACCAAGAAGGAGGAAAAGATAGTAGAGAGCGCTGAAAGAGAAATGAACTTGAATAACACCATCTGCCGCGCTAGTTGGTTGCGGTCCATATGAATCCGCAGTGCGAACACAAACCAAGAAGGAGGAAAAGATACTAGAGAGCGCTGAAAGAGAAATGAACTTGAATAACACCATCTGCCGGGCTAGTTGGTTTCCACCCATATGAATCAGCAGTGCGAACAGAAAAGAGGAATGAGGAGACGATAGTACAGAGCGCTGAACATGAACAAGAAATTTACTTGAATAACACCATCTGCCGTTCTAGTTGGTCGCCGTCCATATGAATCAGCAGTGCGAACACAAAGCAAGAAGGAGGAAAAGATAGTACAGAGCGCTGAAAGAGAAATGAACTCGAATAACACAATCTGCCGTTCTAGTTGGTCGCCGTCCATATGAATCAGCAGTGCGAACACAAAGCAAGAAGGAGGAAAAGATAGTACATAGCGCTGAAAGAGAAATGAACTTGAATAACACAATCTGCCGTTCTAGTTGGTCGCCGTCCATATGAATCAGCAGTGCGAACACAAAGCAAGAAGGAGGAAAAGATAGTACAGAGCGCTGAAAGAGAAATGAACTTGAATAACACAATCTGCCGTTCTAGTTGGTCGCCGTCCATATGAATCAGCAGTGTGAACACAAAGCAAGAAGGAGGAAAAGATAGTACAGAGCGCTGAAAGAGAAATGAACTTGAATAACACAATCTTGCGTTCTAGTTGGTCGCCGTCCATATGAATCAGCAGTGCGAACACAAAGCAAGAAGGAGGAAAAGATAGTACAGAGCGCTGAAAGAGAAATGAACTTGAATAACAAAATCTGCCGTTCTAGTTGGTCGCCGTCCATATGAATCAGCAGTGCGAACACAAAGCAAGAAGGAGGAAAAGATAGTACAGAGCGCTGAAAGAGAAATGAACTTGAATAACACAATCTGCCGTTCTAGTTGGTCGCCGTCCATATGAATCAGCAGTGCGAACACAAAGCAAGAAGGAGGAAAAGATAGTACAGAGCGCTGAAAGAGAAATGAACTTGAATAACACAATCTGCCGTTCTAGTTGGTCGCCGTCCATATGAATCACCAGTGCGAACACAAAGCAAGAAGGAGGAAAAGATAGTACAGAGCGCTGAAAGAGAAATGAACTTGAATAACACAATCTGCCGTTCTAGTTGGTCGCCGTCCATATGAATCAGCAGTGCGAACACAAAGCAAGAAGGAGGAAAAGATAGTACAGAGCGCTGAAAGAGAAATGAACTTGAATAACACAATCTGCCGTTCTAGTTGGTCGCCGTCCATATGAATCAGCAGTGCGAACACAAAGCAAGAAGGAGGAAAAGATAGTACAGAGCGCTGAAAGAGAAATGAACTTGAATAACACAATCTGCCGTTCTAGTTGGTCGCCGTCCATATGAATCAGCAGTGCGAACACAAAGCAAGAAGGAGGAAAAGATAGTACAGAGCGCTTAAAGAGAAATGAACTTGAATAACACAATCTGCCGTTCTAGTTGGTCGCCGTCCATATGAATCAGCAGTGCGAACACAAAGCAAGAAGGAGGAAAAGATAGTACAGAGCGCTGAAAGAGAAATGAACTTGAATAACACAATCTGCCGTTCTAGTTGGTCGCCGTCCATATGAATCAGCAGTGCGAACACAAAGCAAGAAGGAGGAAAAGATAGTACAGAGCGCTGAAAGAGAAATGAACTTGAATAACACAATCTGCCGTTCTAGTTGGTCGCCGTCCATATGAATCTGCAGTGCGAACACAAAGCAAGAAGGAGGAAAAGATAGTACAGAGCGCTGAAAGAGAAATGAACTTGAATAACACAATCTGCCGTTCTAGTTGGTCGCCGTCCATATGAATCAGCAGTGCGAACACAAAGCAAGAAGGAGGAAAAGATAGTACAGAGCGCTGAAAGAGAAATGAACTTGAATAACACAATCTGCCGTTCTAGTTGGTCGCCGTCCATATGAATCACCAGTGCGAACACAAAGCAAGAAGGAGGAAAAGATAGTACAGAGCGCTGAAAGAGAAATGAACTTGAATAACACAATCTGCCGTTCTAGTTGGTCGCCGTCCATATGAATCAGCAGTGCGAACACAAAGCAAGAAGGATGAAAAGATAGTACAGAGCGCTGAAAGAGAAATGAACTTGAATAACACAATCTGCCGTTCTAGTTGGTCGCCGTCCATATGAATCCGCAGTGCGAACACAAAGCAAGAAGGAGGAAAAGATAGTACAGAGCGCTGAAAGAGAAATGAACTTGAATAACACAATCTGCCGGTCTAGTTGGTCGCCGTCCATATGAATCAGCAGTGCGAACACAAAGCAAGATGGAGGAAAAGATAGTACAGAGCGCTGAAAGAGAAATGAACTTGAATAACACAATCTGCCGGTCTAGTTGGTCGCCGTCCATATGAATCAGCAGTGCGAACACAAAGCAAGAAGGAGGAAAAGATAGTACAGAGCGCTGAAAGAGAAATGAACTTGAATAACACCATCCGCCGTTCTAGTTGGTTGCGGTCCATATGAATCAGCAGTGCGAACACAAAGCAAGAAGGAGGAAAAGATAGTACAGAGCGCTGAAAGAGAAATGAACTTGAATAACACAATCTGCCGGTCTAGTTGGTCGCCGTCCATATGAATCCGCAGTGCGAACACAAAGCAAGAAGGAGGAAAAGATAGTACAGAGCGCTGAAAGAGAAATGAACTTGAATAACACAATCTGCCGTTCTAGTTGGTTGCGGTCCATATGAATCAGCAGTGCGAACACAAAGCAAGAAGGAGGAAAAGATAGTACAGAGCGCTGAAAGAGAAATGAACTTGAATAACACAATCTGCCGGTCTAGTTGGTCGCCGTCCATATGAATCCGCAGTGCGAACACAAAGCAAGAAGGAGGAAAAGATAGTACAGAGCGCTGAAAGAGAAATGAACTTGAATAACACCATCCGCCGTTCTAGTTGGTTGCGGTCCATATGAATCAGCAGTGCGAAAACAAAGCAAGAAGGAGGAAAAGATAGTACAGAGCGCTGAAAGAGAAATGAACTTGAATAACACAATCTGCCGTTCTAGTTGGTCGCCGTCCATATGAATCCGCAGTGCGAACACAAAGCAAGAAGGAGGAAAAGATAGTACAGAGCGCTGAAAGAGAAATGAACTTGAATAACACAATCTGCCGGTCTAGTTGGTCGCCGTCCATATGAATCAGCAGTGCGAACACAAAGCAAGAAGGAGGAAAAGATAGTACAGAGCGCTGAAAGAGAAATGAACTTGAATAACACAATCTGCCGTTCTAGTTGGTCGCCGTCCATATGAATCAGCAGTGCGAACACAAAGCAAGAAGGAGGAAAAGATAGTAGAGAGCGCTGAAAGAGAAATGAACTTGAATAACACAATCTGCCGTTCTAGTTGGTCGCCGTCCATATGAATCAGCAGTGCGAACACAAAGCAAGAAGGAGGAAAAGATAGTACAGAGCGCTGAAAGAGAAATGAACTTGAATAACACAATCTGCCGGTCTAGTTGGTCGCCGTCCATATGAATCCGCAGTGCGAACACAAAGCAAGAAGGAGGAAAAGATAGTACAGAGCGCTGAAAGAGAAATGAACTTGAATAACACAATCTGCGGTCTAGTTGGTCGCCGTCCATATGAAGCCGCAGTGCGAACACAAAGCAAGAAGGAGGAAAAGATAGTACAGAGCGCTGAAAGAGAAATGAACTTGAATAACACAATCTGCCGGTCTAGTTGGTCGCCGTCCATATGAATCCGCAGTGCGAACACAAAGCAAGAAGGAGGAAAAGATAGTACAGAGCGCTGAAAGAGAAATGAACTTGAATAACACAATCTGCCGTTCTAGTTGGTCGCCGTCCATATGAATCCGCAGTGCGAACACAAAGCAAGAAGGAGGAAAAGATAGTACAGAGCGCTGAAAGAGAAATGAACTTGAATAACACAATCTGCCGGTCTAGTTGGTCGCCGTCCATATGAATCAGCAGTGCGAACACAAAGCAAGAAGGAGGAAAAGATAGTACAGAGCGCTGAAAGAGAAATGAACTTGAATAACACAATCTGCCGTTCTAGTTGGTCGCCGTCCATATGAATCAGCAGTGCGAACACAAAGCAAGAAGGAGGAAAAGATAGTACAGAGCGCTGAAAGAGAAATGAACTTGAATAACACAATCTGCCGTTCTAGTTGGTCGCCGTCCATATGAATCAGCAGTGCGAACACAAAGCAAGAAGGAGGAAAAGATAGTACAGAGCGCTGAAAGAGAAATGAACTTGAATAACACAATCTGCCGTTCTAGTTGGTCGCCGTCCATATGAATCAGCAGTGCGAACACAAAGCAAGAAGGAGGAAAAGATAGTACAGAGCGCTGAAAGAGAAATGAACTTGAATAACACAATCTGCCGTTCTAGTTGGTCGCCGTCCATATGAATCAGCAGTGCGAACACAAAGCAAGAAGGAGGAAAAGATAGTACAGAGCGCTGAAAGAGAAATGAACTTGAATAACACAATCTGCCGTTCTAGTTGGTCGAAGTCCATATGAATCAGCAGTGCGAACACAAAGCAAGAAGGAGGAAAAGATAGTACAGAGCGCTGAAAGAGAAATGAACTTGAATAACACAATCTGCCGTTCTAGTTGGTCGCCGTCCATATGAATCAGGCAGTGCGAACACAAAGCAAGAAGGAGGAAAAGATAGTACAGAGCGCTGAAAGAGAAATGAACTTGAATAACACAATCTGCCGTTCTAGTGGTCGCCGTCCATATGAATCAGCAGTGCGAACACAAAGCAAGAAGGAGGAAAAGATAGTACAGAGCGCTGAAAGAGAAATGAACTTGAATAACACAATCTGCCGTTCTAGTTGGTCGCCGTCCATATGAATCAGCAGTGCGAACACAAAGCAAGAAGGAGGAAAAGATAGTACAGAGCGCTGAAAGAGAAATGAACTTGAATAACACAATCTGCCGTTCTAGTTGGTCGCCGTCCATATGAATCACGCAGTGCGAACACAAAGCAAGAAGGAGGAAAAGATAGTACAGAGCGCTGAAAGAGAAATGAACTTGAATAACACAATCTGCCGTTCTAGTTGGTCGCCGTCCATATGAATCAGCAGTGCGAACACAAAGCAAGAAGGAGGAAAAGATAGTACAGAGCGCTGAAAGAGAAATGAACTTGAATAACACAATCTGCCGTTCTAGTTGGTCGCCGTCCATATGAATCCGCAGTGCGAACACAAAGCAAGAAGGAGGAAAAGATAGTACAGAGCGCTGAAAGAGAAATGAACTTGAATAACACAATCTGCCGGTCTAGTTGGCCGCCGTCCATATGAATCAGCAGTGCGAACACAAAGCAAGAAGGAGGAAAAGATAGTACAGAGCGCTGAAAGAGAAATGAACTTGAATAACACAATCTGCCGTTCTAGTTGGTCGCCGTCCATATGAATCAGCAGTGCGAACACAAAGCAAGAAGGAGGAAAAGATAGTACAGAGCGCTGAAAGAGAAATGAACTTGAATAACACCATCCGCCGTTCTAGTTGGTTGCGGTCCATATGAATCAGCAGTGCGAACACAAAGCAAGAAGGAGGAAAAGATAGTACAGAGCGCTGAAAGAGAAATGAACTTGAATAACACAATCTGCCGGTCTAGTTGGTCGCCGTCCATATGAATCCGCAGTGCGAACACAAAGCAAGAAGGAGGAAAAGATAGTACAGAGCGCTGAAAGAGAAATGAACTTGAATAACACAATCTGCCGTTCTAGTTGGTCGCCGGTCCATATGAATCAGCAGTGCGAACACAAAGCAAGAAGGAGGAAAAGATAGTACAGAGCGCTGAAAGAGAAATGAACTTGAATAACACAATCTGCCGTTCTAGTTGGTCGCCGGTCCATATGAATCAGCAGTGCGAACACAAAGCAAGAAGGAGGAAAAGATAGTACAGAGCGCTGAAAGAGAAATGAACTTGAATAACACAATCTGCCGTTCTAGTTGGTCGCCGTCCATATGAATCCGCAGTGCGAACACAAAGCAAGAAGGAGGAAAAGATAGTACAGAGCGCTGAAAGAGAAATGAACTTGAATAACACAATCTGCCGGTCTAGTTGGTCGCCGTCCATATGAATCAGCAGTGCGAACACAAAGCAAGAAGGAGGAAAAGATAGTACAGAGCGCTGAAAGAGAAATGAACTTGAATAACACAATCTGCCGTTCTAGTTGGTCGCCGTCCATATGAATCAGCAGTGCGAACACAAAGCAAGAAGGAGGAAAAGATAGTACAGAGCGCTGAAAGAGAAATGAACTTGAATAACACAATCTGCCGTTCTAGTTGGTCGCCGTCCATATGAATCAGCAGTGCGAACACAAAGCAAGAAGGAGGAAAAGATAGTACAGAGCGCTGAAAGAGAAATGAACTTGAATAACACAATCTGCCGGTCTAGTTGGTCGCCGTCCATATGAATCCGCAGTGCGAACACAAGCAAGAAGGAGGAAAAGATAGTACAGAGCGCTGAAAGAGAAATGAACTTGAATAACACAATCTGCCGGTCTAGTTGGTCGCCGTCCATATGAATCCGCAGTGCGAACACAAAGCAAGAAGGAGGAAAAGATAGTACAGAGCGCTGAAAGAGAATGAACTTGAATAACACAATCTGCCGGTCTAGTTGGTCGCCGTCCATATGAATCCGCAGTGCGAACACAAAGCAAGAAGGAGGAAAAGATAGTACAGAGCGCTGAAAGAGAAATGAACTTGAATAACACAATCTGCCGTTCTAGTTGGTCGCCGTCCATATGAATCCGCAGTGCGAACACAAAGCAAGAAGGAGGAAAAGATAGTACAGAGCGCTGAAAGAGAAATGAACTTGAATAACACAATCTGCCGGTCTAGTTGGTCGCCGTCCATATGAATCAGCAGTGCGAACACAAAGCAAGAAGGAGGAAAAGATAGTACAGAGCGCTGAAAGAGAAATGAACTTGAATAACACAATCTGCCGTTCTAGTTGGTCGCCGTCCATATGAATCAGCAGTGCGAACACAAAGCAAGAAGGAGGAAAAGATAGTACAGAGCGCTGAAAGAGAAATGAACTTGAATAACACAATCTGCCGTTCTAGTTGGTCGCCGGTCCATATGAATCAGCAGTGCGAACACAAAGCAAGAAGGAGGAAAAGATAGTACAGAGCTGCTGAAAGAGAAATGAACTTGAATAACACAATCTGCCGTTCTAGTTGGTCGCCGTCCATATGAATCAGCAGTGCGAACACAAAGCAAGAAGGAGGAAAAGATAGTACAGAGCGCTGAAAGAGAAATGAACTTGAATAACACAATCTGCCGTTCTAGTTGGTCGCGGTCCATATGAATCAGCAGTGCGAACACAAAGCAAGAAGGAGAAAAAGATAGTACAGAGCGCTGAAAGAGAAATGAACTTGAATAACACAATCTGCCGGTCTAGTTGGTCGCCGTCCATATGAATCCGCAGTGCGAACACAAAGCAAGAAGGAGGAAAAGATAGTACAGAGCGCTGAAAGAGAAATGAACTTGAATAACACAATCTGCCGGTCTAGTTGGTCGCCGTCCATATGAATCCGCAGTGCGAACACAAAGCAAGAAGGAGGAAAAGATAGTACAGAGCGCTGAAAGAGAAATGAACTTGAATAACACAATCTGCCGTTCTAGTTGGTCGCGGTCCATATGAATCAGCAGTGCGAACACAAAGCAAGAAGGAGGAAAAGATAGTACAGAGCGCTGAAAGAGAAATGAACTTGAATAACACAATCTGCCGTTCTAGTTGGTCGCCGTCCATATGAATCAGCAGTGCGAACACAAAGCAAGAAGGAGGAAAAGATAGTACAGAGCGCTGAAAGAGAAATGAACTTGAATAACACCATCGCCGTTCTAGTTGGTTGCCGGTCCATATGAATCAGCAGTGCGAACACAAAGCAAGAAGGAGGAAAAGATAGTACAGAGCGCTGAAAGAGAAATGAACTTGAATAACACAATCTGCCGGTTCTAGTTGGTCGCCGTCCATATGAATCCGCAGTGCGAACACAAAGCAAGAAGGAGGAAAAGATAGTACAGAGCGCTGAAAGAGAAATGAACTTGAATAACACAATCTGCCGGTCTAGTTGGTCGCGTCCATATGAATCCGCAGTGCGAACACAAAGCAAGAAGGAGGAAAAGATTGTACAGAGCGCTGAAAGAGAAATGAACTTGAATAACACAATCTGCCGGTCTAGTTGGTCGCCGTCCATATGAATCCGCAGTGCGAACACAAAGCAAGAAGGAGGAAAAGATAGTACAGAGCGCTGAAAGAGAAATGAACTTGAATAACACAATCTGCCGGTCTAGTTGGTCGCCGTCCATATGAATCCGCAGTGCGAACACAAAGCAAGAAGGAGGAAAAGATAGTACAGAGCGCTGAAAGAGAAATGAACTTGAATAACACAATCTGCCGTTCTAGTTGGTCGCCGTCCATATGAATCCGCAGTGCGAACACAAAGCAAGAAGGAGGAAAAGATAGTACAGAGCGCTGAAAGAGAAATGAACTTGAATAACACAATCTGCCGGTCTAGTTGGTCGCCGTCCATATGAATCAGCAGTGCGAACACAAAGCAAGAAGGAGGAAAAGATAGTACAGAGCGCTGAAAGAGAAATGAACTTGAATAACACAATCTGCCGGTCTAGTTGGTCGCCGTCCATATGAATCAGCAGTGCGAACACAAAGCAAGAAGGAGGAAAAGATAGTACAGAGCGCTGAAAGAGAAATGAACTTGAATAACACAATCTGCCGTTCTAGTTGGTCGCCGGTCCATATGAATCAGCAGTGCGAACACAAAGCAAGAAGGAGGAAAAGATAGTACAGAGCGCTGAAAGAGAAATGAACTTGAATAACACAATCTGCCGTTCTAGTTGGTCGCCGTCCATATGAATCAGCAGTGCGAACACAAAGCAAGAAGGAGGAAAAGATAGTACAGAGCGCTGAAAGAGAAATGAACTTGAATAACACCATCTGCCGTTCTAGTTGGTTCGCCGGTCCATATGAATCAGCAGTGCGAACACAAAGCAAGAAGGAGGAAAAGATAGTACAGAGCGCTGAAAGAGAAATGAACTTGAATAACACAATCTGCCGGTCTAGTTGGTCGCCGTCCATATGAATCCGCAGTGCGAACACAAAGCAAGAAGGAGGAAAAGATAGTACAGAGCGCTGAAAGAGAAATGAACTTGAATAACACAATCTGCCGGTCTAGTTGGTCGCCGTCCATATGAATCCGCAGTGCGAACACAAAGCAAGAAGGAGGAAAAGATAGTACAGAGCGCTGAAAGAGAAATGAACTTGAATAACACAATCTGCCGTTCTAGTTGGTCGCCGTCCATATGAATCAGCAGTGCGAACACAAAGCAAGAAGGAGGAAAAGATAGTACAGAGCGCTGAAAGAGAAATGAACTTGAATAACACAATCTGCCGTTCTAGTTGGTCGCCGTCCATATGAATCAGCAGTGCGAACACAAAGCAAGAAGGAGGAAAAGATAGTACAGAGCGCTGAAAGAGAAATGAACTTGAATAACACCATCCGCCGTTCTAGTTGGTTGCGGTCCATATGAATCAGCAGTGCGAACACAAAGCAAGAAGGAGGAAAAGATAGTACAGAGCGCTGAAAGAGAAATGAACTTGAATAAAACAATCTGCCGGTCTAGTTGGTCGCCGTCCATATGAATCCGCAGTGCGAACACAAAGCAAGAAGGAGGAAAAGATAGTACAGAGCGCTGAAAGAGAAATGAACTTGAATAACACAATCTGCCGTTCTAGTTGGTCGCCGTCCATATGAATCAGCAGTGCGAACACAAAGCAAGAAGGAGGAAAAGATAGTACAGAGCGCTGAAAGAGAAATGAACTTGAATAACACAATCTGCCGTTCTAGTTGGTCGCCGTCCATATGAATCAGCAGTGCGAACACAAAGCAAGAAGGAGGAAAAGATAGTACAGAGCGCTGAAAGAGAAATGAACTTGAATAACACAATCTGCCGTTCTAGTTGGTCGCCGTCCATATGAATCCGCAGTGCGAACACAAAGCAAGAAGGAGGAAAAGATAGTACAGAGCGCTGAAAGAGAAATGAACTTGAATAACACAATCTGCCGGTCTAGTTGGTCGCCGTCCATATGAATCAGCAGTGCGAACACAAAGCAAGAAGGAGGAAAAGATAGTACAGAGCGCTGAAAGAGAAATGAACTTGAATAACACAATCTGCCGTTCTAGTTGGTCGCCGTCCATATGAATCAGCAGTTGCGAACACAAAGCAAGAAGGAGGAAAAGATAGTACAGAGCGCTGAAAGAGAAATGAACTTGAATAACACAATCTGCCGTTCTAGTTGGTCGCCGTCCATATGAATCAGCAGTGCGAACACAAAGCAAGAAGGAGGAAAAGATAGTACAGAGCGCTGAAAGAGAAATGAACTTGAATAACACAATCTGCCGTTCTAGTTGGTCGCCGTCCATATGAATCAGCAGTGCGAACACAAAGCAAGAAGGAGGAAAAGATAGTACAGAGCGCTGAAAGAGAAATGAACTTGAATAACACAATCTGCCGTTCTAGTTGGTCGCCGTCCATATGAATCAGCAGTGCGAACACAAAGCAAGAAGGAGGAAAAGATAGTACAGAGCGCTGAAAGAGAAATGAACTTGAATAACACAATCTGCCGTTCTAGTTGGTCGCCGTCCATATGAATCAGGCAGTGCGAACACAAGCAAGAAGGAGGAAAAGATAGTACAGAGCGCTGAAAGAGAAATGAACTTGAATAACACAATCTGCCGTTCTAGTTGGTCGCCGTCCATATGAATCAGCAGTGCGAACACAAAGCAAGAAGGAGGAAAAGATAGTACAGAGCGCTGAAAGAGAAATGAACTTGAATAACACCATCCTGCCGTTCTAGTTGGTTGCGTCCATATGAATCAGCAGTGCGAACACAAAGCAAGAAGGAGGAAAAGATAGTACAGAGCGCTGAAAGAGAAATGAACTTGAATAACACAATCTGCCGTTCTAGTTGGTCGCCGTCCATATGAATCAGCAGTGCGAACACAAAGGCAAGAAGGAGGAAAAGATAGTACAGAGCGCTGAAAGAGAAATGAACTTGAATAACACAATCTGCCGTTCTAGTTGGTCGCCGTCCATATGAATCAGCAGTGCGAACACAAAGCAAGAAGGAGGAAAAGATAGTACAGAGCGCTGAAAGAGAAAATGAACTTGAATAACACAATCTGCCGTGCTAGTTGGTGCGGTCCATATGAATCCGCAGTGCGAACACAAACCAAGAAGGAGGAAAAGATAGCTAGAGAGCGCTGAAAGAGAAATGAACTTGAATAACACCATCTGCCGGGCTAGTTGGTTTCCACCCATATGAATCAGCAGTGCGAACAGAAAAGAGGAATGAGGAGACGATAGTACAGAGCGCTGAACATGAACAAGAAATTTACTTGAATAACACCATCTGCCGTTCTAGTTGGTCGCCGTCCATATGAATCAGCAGTGCGAACACAAAGCAAGAAGGAGGAAAAGATAGTACAGAGCGCTGAAAGAGAAATGAACTTGAATAACACAATCTGCCGTTCTAGTTGGTTGCGATCCATATGAATCAGCAGCGCGAACAGAAACAGGAAGGAGGAGAAGATAGCACAGAGCGCTGAACATGAAGAAGAAATTTACTTGAATAACAACATCTGCCATTCTAGTTGGTTGCGATCCATATGAATCAGCAGCGCGAACAGAAAACAGGAAGGAGGAGAAGATAGCACAGAGCGCTGAACATGAAGAAGAAATTTACTTGAATAACAACATCTGCCGTTCTAGCTGGTTGCTTTCCATATGAATCAGCAGTGCGAACACAAGGCAAGAAGGAGGAAAAGATAGTACAGAGGGCTGAAAGAGAAATGAACTTGAATAACACCATCTGCCGGGCTAGTTGGTTGCTATCCATATGAATCAGCAGTGCGCACAGAAAACAGGAAGGAGGAGAAGATAGTAGAGAGCGCTGACATGACAAGAAATTTACTTGAATAACACCATCTGCCGTTCTAGTTGGTTGCCGTCCATATGAATCAGCAGTGCGAACACAAAGCAAGAAGGAGGAAAAGATAGTACAGAGCGCTGAAAGAGAAATGAACTTGAATAACACAATCTGCCGTTCTAGTTGGTTGCGATCCATATGAATCAGCAGCTGCGAACAGGAAACAGGAAGGAGGAGAAGATAGCACAGAGCGCTGAACATGAAGAAGAAATTTACTTGAATAACACCATCTGCCGTTCTAGTTGGTTGCCGTCCATATGAATCAGCAGTGCGAACACAAGCAAGAAGGAGGAAAAGATAGTACAGAGCGCTGAAAGAGAAATGAACTTGAATAACACAATCTGCCGTTCTAGTTGGTCGCCGTCCATATGAATCAGCAGTGCGAACACAAAGCAAGAAGGAGGAAAAGATAGTACAGAGCGCTGAAAGAGAAATGAACTTGAATAACACCAATCTGCCGTTCTAGTTGGTGCGGTCCATATGAATCAGCAGTGCGAACACAAAGCAAGAAGGAGGAAAAGATAGTACAGAGCGCTGAAAGAGAAATGAACTTGAATAACACAATCTGCCGTTCTTGTTGGTCGCCGTCCATATGAATCAGCAGTGCGAACACAAAGCAAGAAGGAGGAAAAGATAGTACAGAGCGCTGAAAGAGAAATGAACTTGAATAACACAATCTGCCGTTCTAGTTGGTCGCCGTCCATATGAATCAGCAGTGCGAACACAAAGCAAGAAGGAGGAAAAGATAGTACAGAGCGCTGAAAGAGAAATGAACTTGAATAACACAATCTGCCGTTCTAGTTGGTCGCCGTCCATATGAATCCGCAGTGCGAACACAAAGCAAGAAGGAGGAAAAGATAGTACAGAGCGCTGAAAGAGAAATGAACTTGAATAACACAATCTGCCGGTCTAGTTGGTCGCCGTCCATATGAATCAGCAGTGCGAACACAAAGCAAGAAGGAGGAAAAGATAGTACAGAGCGCTGAAAGAGAAATGAACTTGAATAACACAATCTGCCGTTCTAGTTGGTCGCCGTCCATATGAATCAGCAGTGCGAACACAAAGCAAGAAGGAGGAAAAGATAGTACAGAGCGCTGAAAGAGAAATGAACTTGAATAACACAATCTGCCGTTCTAGTTGGTCGCCGTCCATATGAATCAGCAGTGCGAACACAAAGCAAGAAGGAGGAAAAGATAGTACAGAGCGCTGAAAGAGAAATGAACTTGAATAACACAATCTGCCGTTCTAGTTGGTCGCCGTCCATATGAATCAGCAGTGCGAACACAAAGCAAGAAGGAGGAAAAGATAGTACAGAGCGCTGAAAGAGAAATGAACTTGAATAACACAATCTGCCGTTCTAGTTGGTCGCCGTCCATATGAATCAGCAGTGCGAACACAAAGCAAGAAGGAGGAAAAGATAGTACAGAGCGCTGAAAGAGAAATGAACTTGAATAACACAATCTGCCGTTCTAGTTGGTCGCCGTCCATATGAATCAGCAGTGCGAACACAAAGCAAGAAGGAGGAAAAGATAGTACAGAGCGCTGAAAGAGAAATGAACTTGAATAACACAATCTGCCGTTCTAGTTGGTCGCCGTCCATATGAATCAGCAGTGCGAACACAAAGCAAGAAGGAGGAAAAGATAGTACAGAGCGCTGAAAGAGAAATGAACTTGAATAACACAATCTGCCGTTCTAGTTGGTCGCCGTCCATATGAATCAGCAGTGCGAACACAAAGCAAGAAGGAGGGAAAAGATAGTACAGAGCGCTGAAAGAGAAATGAACTTGAATAACACAATCTGCCGTTCTAGTTGGTCGCCGTCCATATGAATCAGCAGTGCGAACACAAAGCAAGAAGGAGGAAAAGATAGTACAGAGCGCTGAAAGAGAAATGAACTTGAATAACACAATCTGCCGTTCTAGTTGGTCGCCGTCCATATGAATCAGCAGTGCGAACACAAAGCAAGAAGGAGGAAAAGATAGTACAGAGCGCTGAAAGAGAAATGAACTTGAATAACACAATCTGCCGTTCTAGTTGGTCGCCGTCCATATGAATCAGCAGTGCGAACACAAAGCAAGAAGGAGGAAAAGATAGTACAGAGCGCTGAAAGAGAAATGAACTTGAATAACACAATCTGCCGTTCTAGTTGGTCGCCGTCCATATGAATCAGCAGTGCGAACACAAAGCAAGAAGGAGGAAAAGATAGTACAGAGCGCTGAAAGAGAAATGAACTTGAATAACACAATCTGCCGTTCTAGTTGGTCGCCGTCCATATGAATCAGCAGTGCGAACACAAAGCAAGAAGGAGGAAAAGATAGTACAGAGCGCTGAAAGAGAAATGAACTTGAATAACACAATCTGCCCTTCTAGTTGGTCGCCGTCCATATGAATCAGCAGTGCGAACACAAAGCAAGAAGGAGGAAAAGATAGTACAGAGCGCTGAAAGAGAAATGAACTTGAATAACACAATCTGCCGTTCTAGTTGGTCGCCGTCCATATGAATCAGCAGTGCGAACACAAAGCAAGAAGGAGGAAAAGATAGTACAGAGCGCTGAAAGAGAAATGAACTTGAATAACACAATCTGCCGTTCTAGTTGGTCGCCGTCCATATGAATCAGCAGTGCGAACACAAAGCAAGAAGGAGGAAAAGATAGTACAGAGCGCTGAAAGAGAAATGAACTTGAATAACACAATCTGCCGTTCTAGTTGGTCGCCGTCCATATGAATCAGCAGTGCGAACACAAAGCAAGAAGGAGGAAAAGATAGTACAGAGCGCTGAAAGAGAAATGAACTTGAATAACACAATCTGCCGTTCTAGTTGGTCGCCGTCCATATGAATCAGCAGTGCGAACACAAAGCAAGAAGGAGGAAAAGATAGTACAGAGCGCTGAAAGAGAAATGAACTTGAATAACACAATCTGCCGGTCTAGTTGGTCGCCGTCCATATGAATCAGCAGTGCGAACACAAAGCAAGAAGGAGGAAAAGATAGTACAGAGCGCTGAAAGAGAAATGAACTTGAATAACACAATCTGCCGTTCTAGTTGGTCGCCGTCCATATGAATCAGCAGTGCTAACACAAAGCAAGAAGGAGGAAAAGATAGTACAGAGCGCTGAAAGAGAAATGAACTTGAATAACACAATCTGCCGTTCTAGTTGGTCGCCGTCCATATGAATCAGCAGTGCGAACACAAAGCAAGAAGGAGGAAAAGATAGTACAGAGCGCTGAAAGAGAAATGAACTTGAATAACACAATCTGCCGTTCTAGTTGGTCGCCGTCCATATGAATCAGCAGTGCGAACACAAAGCAAGAAGGAGGAAAAGATAGTACAGAGCGCTGAAAGAGAAATGAACTTGAATAACACAATCTGCCGGTCTAGTTGGTCGCCGTACATATGAATCAGCAGTGCGAACACAAAGCAAGAAGGAGGAAAAGATAGTACAGAGCGCTGAAAGAGAAATGAACTTGAATAACACAATCTGCCGTTCTAGTTGGTCGCCGTCCATATGAATCAGCAGTGCGAACACAAAGCAAGAAGGAGGAAAAGATAGTACAGAGCGCTGAAAGAGAAATGAACTTGAATAACACAATCTGCCGTTCTAGTTGGTCGCCGTCCATATGAATCAGCAGTGCGAACACAAAGCAAGAAGGAGGAAAAGATAGTACAGAGCGCTGAAAGAGAAATGAACTTGAATAACACAATCTGCCGTTCTAGTTGGTCGCCGTCCATATGAATCAGCAGTGCGAACACAAAGCAAGAAGGAGGAAAAGATAGTATAGAGCGCTGAAAGAGAAATGAACTTGAATAACACAATCTGCCGTTCTAGTTGGTCGCCGTCCATATGAATCAGCAGTGCGAACACAAAGCAAGAAGGAGGAAAAGATAGTACAGAGCGCTGAAAGAGAAATGAACTTGAATAACACAATCTGCCGTTCTAGTTGGTCGCCGTCCATATGAATCAGCAGTGCGAACACAAAGCAAGAAGGAGGAAAAGATAGTACAGAGCGCTGAAAGAGAA